>NC_079167.1:82545656-82618156 GCF_947568905.1 Ostrea edulis
CTTCTGCTTCATACTTAGATATTTTATTGAAAGTAGACATTAACGGCAAACTGATAACTCAACTGTATGACAAACGGGATGATTTCAGCTTCTCCATCGTCAACTTCCCATATTTGTGTAGCAATATTCCATTATCACCTGCATATGGTGTTTATATATCTCAATTGATTCGATATGCAAGTTTGTTCTGGGTATAGTCAAGTTTTAAATCGAGGTAAGCTACTGACAAACAAGTTGATGGTACAGGGATTTCAACAGTCTCGATTGAAGTCAGCATTTCGCAAATTCTATGGTCGTTATAACGATCTAGTTCGTCAGTACAACCTCACATTGGGTCAAATGCTGTCTGACGTGTTTCATACCGATTGTTAAGCCGTTCTTGGCACACTGATTTTGACTGCGGATAACTCCGTTTACCTCATCAGGATATAGGGCTCACGACGGGTGTGTCCGGTCAACAGGGGATACTTACTCCTCCTAGGCACCTGATACCACCTCTGGTGTGTCCAGGGGTCCGTGTTTGCCCAACTATCTATTTTGTATTGCTTGTAGGAGTTATGAGATTGATCACTGTTCGTTATCTTCACCTTGTATAAAGGTATGTGAAAAAAATCCAAGGAACATGGACAATGGGGAGACATTGCTTAAATTCGTTACAACAAGTAATGTAGAATTTAACGGAACCCAATATCACTCACCAAGTGAAATTATTCAGCAAGAAATTAATTAACTTGCCTTACAAAAGGAAGCTAGTAAAATTAAGCAAAAACTGAATGTGATATGGAGCAGGATGCTTAATTCAAGATAGCAGTTATTTTTGAAACAAATAAACAATGCTAAGGACGCAGACCAGTATGAAAAATGGCTTAATGAAGAAAATCCCGTTTTACCAAGGAAATTCAGAATAACTGAAATTCTCGGGGAACCCACGGAGCAAACAAAAATTCAGGCGGATATGTCGGTAGAGAGAGTAAGAGGAAAAATCCAGCTTTTGAGAATGCGGTCCAGTGATGCTCAAAGTAAAGTTATTCATATCGATGAGCAAATGAATGACGAAATAAAAAAGAAAACAAGTGGACGTATTGTAGAAATAATACAGAGTTTGTGGAAAACTGATTGTAACAAAGAGGAAAAACGTTCCATGGACAGATGGAGATACAAAGAAATTTGGTATTTGGATTACGTCAGAAAATACGGACACAATGTCATAAAAGAGAAAAAATACGTTATCCCAGCATGCAAATGTTGGGATTATTGTTCGCCATAATGGTTGTGTGTGGTTCAATTGTCTACTTCGTTGGAAACAAGTCGTCGAAATTGAGATATATGAAATATAACATGTGTAAGACAATCGCCTAAATCTGGTTCCATGAAATAGAACAATCGGAAAAGATAACAGTGATCAGTCTCATAACTTCTATAAGCAATACAAAATTGAGAGTTGGCCAAACACGAATCCCTGCATGGACATACCAGAGGAGGGATCAGGTACCTAGGAGGAGTAAGCATCCACTTTCGACGGTTTACACCATCCGTGAGCCCTATCTCTTGATCAGCTAAACGGAGTTATCCGTAGTCAAAATTAGTGTGCCAAGAACGGCCTAACAATCGGTATGAAACATGTCAGACAGCATTTTACCTAATGAAAGGTTGTATTGGAAATACAAAATGGAGAGTTTGGGCAAACAAGGGTCCCTGGACACAGCAGATGTAAAAGCAAGTGTCTTCGTGGAGTAAGCATCCCCTGTCAACATGTCACACTTGCCGTGAGCTTGTGTCGCAGTTGATAAAAGTTTACCTTGATGGAAACGTATACAACTGATGTTCCGTGCCACAGAGGGTGTGGCACGATCACGATCATCCCTGTTCAAAGGCCGTAAATGCTGTGTACAGGCCTAAATTTTTACAGCTATTATTCGACAATGGTGACATCCCCATTTGAATGAAAGATCCCCCAATGGGACGTTAGACAATATACAGCCAACCAAACTTAAGTCAACAGATGATTAGGTCGATATATATTCGAGAAAAAACTCTCTTCCATTGAAAGCTTTGAATACGTTATTTGAAGAAGACAAATATAATCTATACTTGGATTTTCTAATATCAGAACATAGGCTGAATTCTATGATTCTATGTTGCCCATCAGAGGTTTTTTACAGCGGGTAATGGATGATAATCCTCCCAAATTATGCCGTATTATTATCAGGAATAGATGCCGTCAACAAAAGCAATGTTCTTCGTCATCAAAATGTTCAGACTTGTATTCCAGTATATTCAAGTTTAAGCCTACACAATGGAACATTAAATAGAAAGTTGGGCAAACACAGACCCCTGAATATACCAGAGGTGGGATCAGGTGCTTAGAAGGAGCAAGCATTCCCTGTCGACCGGTCACACCCACCGTGAGCCCTATGTCTTGATCAGGTAAATATAGTAATCTGTAGTCAAGAAGGGCTTAACAATCGGTATAAAACATGTCAGAAATCATTTAACCCAATGCTAGGTTGCGCTGGCAAACTAGATTGTTACAGCAACCACATAATTTGCGAAATGCTAACTTCAAACGAAACGTTGTGATGAAGAAAGGAGAAAAGAGGGTCATTAAAGTGTTTTCAAATAATTCATCTGAAAATGTTGCTTTATTAAATAAATTGAGATTTCAGGGGTTTGTGTTTGTAATCTGTGTAGGATTGAAGGGATTAATGACATTTGGTTATCTTAATCTTTTTCATACCTGTTAAGGAACAAATAAACAATACAAAATGCATGAAAATGAAGTTTTATATACCATCCAACTCTATATAAGGTCTCTTGCATAATTCAAAATGTAATTTGATTCCAACCGTTGCATTTTGCTAATGTATTTCAATATTTTGATGAACATACTTTGCAAAAGTTAAATACCGTAATTGCTTTGTCATGATTGTTTACTGTCAAACAATTTGCCAGCACGGCACATAAACTCGCTCTATACAAGGGCAGGGTGGATATAAACATTGCATGAAACAGCAAGGTATTGTGATGTTTGTAATACACACAAGTCGACATAACTGTACCACATTTAATATTGCTGAATAATTTGATTGGTTACACAATACTGTGCGTGCACACTAAGCCAAATATATTTATAGAAATGAATGTGGATTCCCCAACTAAGAATAGATTACGCGTACAGATAAAAGTGTAAACATAATATGACATCCCCCTTATGAGATAAAATGGGTTACAAACAATTTGCTTAACTTAGACTGACTGTCGCTCAAAGAATGAAAATCTAAATTTATTAAATGAATGAAAATAAAGTTGTTACAGTTCATACTGAATACATTATCTAGTGAGCGGACAACATTATCTAGTGAGCGGACAACATTATCTAGTGAGCGGACAAGCACTATTCCAGTTAAGATTCCCTCATTATCTAGTGAGCGGACAAGCACTATTCCAGTTAAGATTCCCTCATTATCTAGTGAGCGGACAAGCACTATTCCAGTTAAGATTCCCTCATTATCTAGTGAGCGGACAAGCACTATTCCAGTTAAGATTCCCTCATTATCTAGTGAGCGGACAAGCACTATTCCAGTTAAGATTCCCTCATTATCTAGTGAGCGGACAAGCACTATTCCAGTTAAGATTCCCTCATTATCTAGTGAGCGGACAAGCACTATTCCAGTTAAGATTCCCTCATTATCTAGTGAGCGGACAAGCACTATTCCAGTTAAGATTCCCTCATTATCTAGTGAGCGGACAAGCACTATTCCAGTTAAGATTCCCTCATTATCTAGTGAGCGGACAAGCACTATTCCAGTTAAGATTCCCTCATTATCTAGTGAGCGGACAAGCACTATTCCAGTTAAGATTCCCTCATTATCTAGTGAGCGGACAAGCACTATTCCAGTTAAGATTCCCTCATTATCTAGTGAGCGGACAAGCACTATTCCAGTTAAGATTCCCTCATTATCTAGTGAGCGGACAAGCACTATTCCAGTTAAGATTCCCTCATTATCTAGTGAGCGGACAAGCACTATTCCAGTTAAGATTCCCTCATTATCTAGTGAGCGGACAAGCACTATTCCAGTTAAGATTCCCTCATTATCTAGTGAGCGGACAAGCACTATTCCAGTTAAGATTCCCTCATTATCTAGTGAGCGGACAAGCACTATTCCAGTTAAGATTCCCTCATTATCTAGTGAGCGGACAAGCACTATTCCAGTTAAGATTCCCTCATTATCTAGTGAGCGGACAAGCACTATTCCAGTTAAGATTCCCTCATTATCTAGTGAGCGGACAAGCACTATTCCAGTTAAGATTCCCTCATTATCTAGTGAGCGGACAAGCACTATTCCAGTTAAGATTCCCTCATTATCTAGTGAGCGGACAAGCACTATTCCAGTTAAGATTCCCTCATTATCTAGTGAGCGGACAAGCACTATTCCAGTTAAGATTCCCTCATTATCTAGTGAGCGGACAAGCACTATTCCAGTTAAGATTCCCTCATTATCTAGTGAGCGGACAAGCACTATTCCAGTTAAGATTCCCTCATTATCTAGTGAGCGGACAAGCACTATTCCAGTTAAGATTCCCTCATTATCTAGTGAGCGGACAAGCACTATTCCAGTTAAGATTCCCTCATTATCTAGTGAGCGGACAAGCACTATTCCAGTTAAGATTCCCTCATTATCTAGTGAGCGGACAAGCACTATTCCAGTTAAGATTCCCTCATTATCTAGTGAGCGGACAAGCACTATTCCAGTTAAGATTCCCTCATTATCTAGTGAGCGGACAAGCACTATTCCAGTTAAGATTCCCTCATTATCTAGTGAGCGGACAAGCACTATTCCAGTTAAGATTCCCTCATTATCTAGTGAGCGGACAAGCACTATTCCAGTTAAGATTCCCTCATTATCTAGTGAGCGGACAAGCACTATTCCAGTTAAGATTCCCTCATTATCTAGTGAGCGGACAAGCACTATTCCAGTTAAGATTCCCTCATTATCTAGTGAGCGGACAAGCACTATTCCAGTTAAGATTCCCTCATTATCTAGTGAGCGGACAAGCACTATTCCAGTTAAGATTCCCTCATTATCTAGTGAGCGGACAAGCACTATTCCAGTTAAGATTCCCTCATTATCTAGTGAGCGGACAAGCACTATTCCAGTTAAGATTCCCTCATTATCTAGTGAGCGGACAAGCACTATTCCAGTTAAGATTCCCTCATTATCTAGTGAGCGGACAAGCACTATTCCAGTTAAGATTCCCTCATTATCTAGTGAGCGGACAAGCACTATTCCAGTTAAGATTCCCTCATTATCTAGTGAGCGGACAAGCACTATTCCAGTTAAGATTCCCTCATTATCTAGTGAGCGGACAAGCACTATTTCAGTTAAGATTCCCTCATTGAATAAAGTTATCGTCCCTGAACCTTGCTGGTTTCACGATTGTTCTCTTAGGTCTTGGACTCGGAACTTGCTGTTCGGCACGGCCTTCGGGTTGTTCATTCTGACTTTTCGGTAACACGATGTGATCTTCCTCGTCTACAATCGGAATCGGTTCTTCTTTAGTTTTCATTATATGTTTACGATTTCTTCTTAATGTTTGTCCCCTTTCTGTTGATATAATGTACGATCTTGGTGCGTTGTGTTTTTTCACAATAACAGCTGGTTCCCAAGTTTTGCCATATCTATATCGCACTGGATCTCCGAGTTAGAGCGGTTTCTTATCCTTTGCACTTTTGTTGTAATACAATTTTTGCTGTTGTTGTCTCTGTTTCAGCATAATTTTCGCATTTTACGGTGTTTTCGGTTCAAGAAGTTTCGGATTGGTCGGTATGATGCCTCTAAGCATTCTTCCCATTAAAAGTTGAGCAGGAGAATAGTCCATCCCAGTCACAGGTGTGTTTTTGTACTCTACTAGAGCATTCATCTTTTCCTTCTGCATGTGCTTTATTGAAAAGTTGTTTCACGGTCTGAATGCTTCTCTCTGCCATTCCATTTGACTGACTATGCGTTGGACTTGACGTTGACAGTTTAATGCTGTACTCCTTGGTGAACGTTTTAAAGAAATGACTGTTGAATGGCATATTGTCGGAAACTATTTCCTCGGGAATTCCATGAACTGAGAAAATAGCTTTCAAATTGTTCACAGCTGACTGTGCATTTGTTCCTTGCAGCAGCCTTATTTCAACAAATTTCGAGTAATAATCAACTACCAGAACATAATTCTGTGATTTATATTCGAAATTGTCAATTCCAACTTTTTGCCACGGTCGCACAGGGATTTCGTGTTGGATCAAAGTTTCTTTCTGATTTTGTCGTTTGAATTTATTACAAATAGAGCACTGGCTACAAACCATTTCTATATCTGCAAACATGTTTGGCCAATAAAGGGACTGTTTTGCTCTCAATTTGCACTTCTCCATTCCCAAATGGCTTTCATTAATTTTGCTGAGTACATAATTTCTTTGTTCCAACGGTACAATAATCCAGTCTCCGACAAACATCAAGTTGTCTGCTTCATGGATTTCTGCCATGTAATTCGAATACGGTCTGATACTTTCCGGAAGATTCTTCTTGTGGTGTGGCCATCCTTTCTCCAAAATCGTTTTTAAATTTATTAGTTCCGGATCACGCATTGTTGCATTTCTCATTTCAGACAGTTTGTCGTCACTGATTGGCAAATTTTGGATCAATATGTGTATCATTATATTCATTTCTTCTTCGAGTTCTTGCTTTGAGTTGTTTTCATTTACAAATGCGCGTGAAAGTGTGTCGGTCACATACATGAATTTTCCCGGTGTGTATTTGAGATCTAAATCATACTTCTGGAGCCTGAGCAACATCCGTTGTAAACGTGGTGGAGCTCTGAGAAGTGGTTTTAATTTAATTGCCTCCAACGGTTTGTGGTCGGTCTGCACTAAAACTGTTTTGCCATATATGTACTGATTGAATTTCTCGCAGGCGAATACAACAGCAAGTAGCTTCTTTTCTATCTGCGCATAATTTTTCTCCGCGTCCGTCATAGATTTCGATGCATACGCAATTACTTTTCCATTCTGTAAAAGACAGGATCCAATTCCACTTTGAGATACATCAGTTTGAATAGTTACATCTTTTGTAACGTCGTAGTACGTCAACACTGGGTTTGCTGTAAGTGCTGTTTTTATCCTGTTTAACGCCTCATCTTGTTCGTGTTGCCATGTAAATGGTACGTTTTCCTTGAGTATCGTACGCAGTGGAGCAGTAATCTCGGACATATTCGGTATATACTACGCAAGAAAGTTTATTGTTCTCAATAATCTTTGAGTTCCGGCTTTATCTGTCGGAACAGGCATTTTCTGAATTGTAATTATTTTCTCCGGATCGGGCTTCATTCCGTCCGCACTGACAATATTTCCCATGTATTTGACTTCACGTACTTTCAACTGAATCTTGTCCTTGTTGAATTTAATGTTTTTGTCTTTCGCTCTTTTCATCACCTTTCTAAGCGTTTCATCATGTTCTGACCGTCTTGTCCGGCAATTATCATGTCGTCTGCTATCATGTGTACTCCTTGAATATCACCGAATGTTTGCATATTCTTCCTCTGGAAGACTTCACTAGCTCTTGAGATTCCAAATGGCAGTCGTGTGTAGCGGTAACGACCGAATGGAGTTTGAAATGTACATAAATACGAACTTTCAGTGTCCAATTCTACTTGATGATATCCATCTTTTTCATCCAAAATTGTAAAGAGCGATTTTCCATTAAGCTGTGAAGCAATCTCTTGTACGGTTGGTATTTTGAAATGTTGCCTTTTGATTGCCTTATTAAGGTCTCTCGAGTCTAGACACAGTCTAAAATTTCCATTTTTCTTCTCAACTATCACTAAACTGTTAACCCAGTCTGTTGCTTCTTCAACTGCCACGATTACACCGCTTTCATTTAACTTTTCTAAAGCTTTCCTTAGTCTCGGCACGATTGTGTGTGGTACCCTTCTGGGTGGATTGATCATTGGCTTGACTGTCGGATCCAGCTCTATATGGTATTGGCCTTCGAATTTTCCTAAGCCATGAAAAACTTCTTTTTCGGCTAGTAGCGATTTCATTATCACATTTTCATTTTGTTTTTTGACAACTTCTAATTTCTTCACCAAGTTCATCTGCGAACATGTTTTCAACCCAAGAATCGGTGTTGCGTCGAAATCAACAACGTATAATTCGGCATCACTACTTTGAGAGTTATTCTGTGTTTTCAGACTTAGCTTCAATCCACCCAGCGGTTTTACGACTTTGTTTCCATACATCGTTAAGTTGACACATGTTTGTTGGAGTTTTGCGTTCTTTAATTTGCTGAAAAAGCTCTTCGGGATAACGTTTGTTTCGGCGCCCGTGTCTAACTTGAATTTCACAGTTTTGTTCTTTATATTGACAAGTGAATACCATGCGTTGTCTCCCTTTGAATGATTCTGTGATTCTAATGTGTGAACTTTGAGTTCGCCTATGTATAGCTGATTGTCTGATGAGTCAGATTCTACATCAAAGTTTTCTACTTCATGTATTCTTTTCTTGGTGAAACATTGCTTTGCGAAATGATTAGGTTTCTGACACAACCTGCATTTTTTTCCGTATGCAGGACAAGAATTGGGTTTATGATTGTTGCCACATTTCTTGCAATCAAATGTTTTTTCTTTGTATAATTTATGCAGGGGTTTTGAGACTGTTGATGTGAATTTTTTCTGCTTTGTTTGCGCTACAGGGAAGTGTTCTTTTGTGTGTGATTTCTTTGAGATTGCATCTACCTGAGCTTCACCTTTAATTGCCTTCAATTGCTTTTTACTTGCCTCGGCTGCCCTACACATATCTACAACTTTTTCGAGCGTTGGGTTGTCACTTTTTCGCAAGAGCCTTTCTCTCAATCTTTCATCCTGGATACCAAATATGATTCTGTCTCTTATCATTGAATTTGTTTGATCACCGTACTCACAGTTTTTAGCCTTTGTTTTCAAATCATTGACGAATTGGTCGAGGATTTCCCCTTCGGTTTGTTTTCTTTCCCAGAACAGATACCGTTCAATTAGTGTGCTTTTGCGGGGCATACAATAATCTTTGAATTTATGTAAGACTTCTTGAATTTTGTCTTTGTCATCATCTTCCGTCCAAGCGAAATTATTGAACATTTCTATACCTTCCTCCCCGATGACGTCAGACAAAATGGCTACTTGGATTTTTTTCATCCTTTTCATCTTTTCCGCTTGACTTTAGGTACAGGTCAAAGCACTGGGACCAACGTCTCCAGTTTTCGGACAGATTACCGCTAAATATTAGCGCATCAGGTGGTCGAAATTCATTCATATTGTCTATATTTCATCAATTTCTTCTGACACCATGTGATGTTTGTAATACACACAAGTCGACATAACTGTACCTCATTTAATACTGCTGAATAATTTGATTGGTTACACAATACTGCGCGTGCGCACTAAGCCAAATATATTTATAGAAATGAATGTGGATTCCCCAACTAAGAATATATTACGCATACAGATAAAAGTGTAAACATAATATGACAAAGTATGAAACCTGCAAGAACGTAGAAATGTAGTTTTGTTATTCTGTATAAGGTAGATAACCCAGGATGGTAAATATAAAATACCTGTAATTAATATAGATGTAATGTAAAATATGATACAAAGACAAACATTCAAAGAAATTTAAAAAATCAATTGATCACATTCATCGTAATGAAATATTTCCAAGAATGCTCAAACAGAAAGGTGTAAGAAATTTTGAGCTTTGGATTGAAATAGTTTACGGTTTTCTCTCAAATCTATTAATTTAGAATACAGATCAATTTTGAAAAGCAAAGAGGCTGAGGTAATTGTTGTCAAAACTCACGAGACGAACACTTCGCGGTCGGCGTTTGGGTATTGATATCAATAAATACTTACTTAATTGTTTTTCATCTTGATTGACAAGCGGTAGATTTTTCAGCTACAACCAAATTTTAGGTTGGGACTTAACATTTTGGCATGTACAACCCCTCATGATGAATAAAAGTTTTGAATACCAGTACGATATTTATCAACATGTTTTAAAAAAAATGTTACTTCAATATTTTGCAAAATTGTCATAATTCATTGACAGGGGTGGAATCAGAAACTTTTCATGTAAAGGGGTTCCAACCCAAGTTTGTACCTTTTCTGTAGTGTGTTAATGTTAATCAAAATCTCAAAAGACCATCCTACATGTATTTTGTTTAAAATTTATACCAACATAAAATTAAAGATGACCCTAACCTATCCTAAGTTGGTAACTAGGCCTACATCATTTTTGACGGGAAAGAGATTCATAACAAGGTACTTGACGATAAGTGTGGATATATAGTTTGTAATTAAGATAGCTGATGATAAATGTAGATATGTGACTTGAAAGTAAAGCACTTGACGGTAAGTCTGGATATCTGAAGTGATATTAAAACTTAATCATAAGTCTATATATTTGACTTGCAAATTAAAGACCCAATTTTAAGTTAACGCCCGTAAAGTTTGACTCTGCCGGGGCAATGCTGTCCCGCCTGTCAATCAAAATTAAAACAATGGGGCTCGATTTGATCGAAGGCTGCGGGCACCCTGACTATTTTCCGCTTGATTGATTGATTATATATTGTTTAACGTCCCACTTAAGAGTCTTTCACTCCTAAGGGGACGTCACCACTGCCGGTGAAAGGCTGCAAAATTTCGGCCTATGTTCAGCGCTTATGGCTTTTGAGCAGGGGGGATCTTTATCGTACACCTGCTGTGACACGGGACCATGGTTTTTGCGGTCTCACCCGAAGGACCGTACTATTTTGTCGCCACTTACGACAATCAATGGGTACTGAGGACCTATTCTAAACCCAAATCATCACGGGACTTGAGCATTGGATGTTTTATCTTCACTATTTACGATAAATGTATGGCTGGATATAATGAGAGACTGTATAATAAATATGGATATCTGACATACACTTAATAGTACGCCTCTCTGTTTGACCTGGGATAAAGACTTCTGATGACAATTTTGGATATCTGACTTAGCAGTATTATACTTGATGATATGTTTAGATATCTGACTTAGGAGTAAAATACTTGATGATAAGTTTGGATATCTGATTTTGCAGTAATCTACTTCATGATATATTTAGATATCTGACTTAGCAGTATTATAATTGATGATAAGTTTGGATATCTGACTTAGCAGTATTATACTTAATGATATATTTAGATATTTTACTTAGCAGTATTATAATTGATGATAAGTTTGGATATCTGACTTAGCGGTTATATACTTTATGATAAGTTTAGATATTTATGTTGAATAAAATATCTAAGAGCGAAGCAGATGTGGAAGACTGTGATGTCTTTTATTTTGAGTTCACAGAGATATATCGAATCGACATTTGAATGAAAATGATTATTGTTGACATGTAAAATGTCGTCGATATAGCTAAATGTCGAATTGAAGGCCAAACCAAGGAACATTTACTTCTCATGTAGAAGCTTTTGAATAAATTGCTTGATGATAAGTTTGGATATCTGGCTTAGCAGTAAAATACTTGATGATAAGTTTGGATATCTGACTTACCAGTGATATACTTGATGATAAGTGTGGATATTTGACTTAGCAGTGATATTCTTGATGATAAGTTTGGATATCTGACTTAGCAGTATTATACTTAATGATAAGTTTAGATATCTGACTTAGCAGTGATATACTTGATAATAAGTTTGGATATTTGGCTTAGCAGTATCATACTTGATGATAAGTTTGGATATTTGACTTAGAAGTAATATACTTGATGATAAGTTTGGATATCTGACTTAGCAGTAATGTACTTGGTGATAAGTTTGGTTATATGACTTAGCAGTAACATACTTGATGATAAGTTTGGATATCTGACTTAGAAGTGATATACTTGGTGATAAGTTTGGATATCTGACTTAGCAGTATTATACTTGATGAAAAGTTTGGATATCTGACTTAGCAGTAACATACTTAATGATAAGTTTGGATACTTGATTATAAATACAAACGACAACTGGGACAGCATTACAGACACACTTCAACGGTGTCTTCCTGATATTGACAACTGGATGCTAAACAACATACTCCAGCTAAATCAGGGAAAGATATCGTTACACCAAAACGTAAAGCTAGTGAATTCTTAGAATATCAACTGGATCTGTCGTCATTAGTGCTTCATGTGTTAAAAATCTTGGGATGTTTTTCGACAGCATACTTAGAACGTGATGTGAAATAAGTACATTGACTACATCATGTAAAACTTATACGGTACCAATTTTGATGCACCAGATGCGCATTTCGACAAATAATTTCTCTTCAGTGATGCTCAACCGAAATCTTTGAAATCCGAAATAACGATGAGGTTTTAGAGCTATTATAGCCAAAAACAGCGTGCCCAAAAAAAGTGCAGTCAAATTCGTCTAAGGATAAGAGCTATGCATGAGGGAGATAATCCTTAATTTTGAAATGAATTTCTAAATTTTATAACAGCAATTAAATATACATCCCTAATTTCAAGCTTGTAACGAAGTACTTAGCTACTGGGCTGTCATTTCGAACATGGTGATTTCGGTAGAATTAGATATCTTATGACGTAGGATGCCACAAAAGCACCTATCAAACTAAGTGGTACTTGTTAGATCACCGATTACATCCCGTCTTGATTATGGAAATGCACTTTTTTATAATGTTAATTCAGCATCCTTGCAGAAGTTACAGAAAGTTCAGAACACTGCTGCCAGGCTAGTGACACGAAATATAAAGTCCAGTTGTATACTTTCAAGGCTCTACATGGATAAGCTCCAGCACACATCCAGGGACCAGTTCAAGTCTACCATCGACAGTGAATATTTCGTTCTGCGGATTCATTATACCTTCTAAAGCCACGCACCCGTACTAAACTGATGATAATAATAATAATATCCTTTATTTATTTAGGATTGCACAATTAGTTGTATAAACTAGTTTACATTGTGGTCCTGTCTATAACATATATACATATCGAAAACATAATATATCACAAAGCATGGAAATATCACAATTTATATACATACAGATAAGAACTAAATGAAAAGAGACAATAAACACACGAGTATCATTGAGTGTCAAAATAATGTTTTAGATAGGCTGATTTAAAAGACGTGGTAGTTGTACATTTTCTTATAAAATCTGGTAACGAGTTCCATAAAATTGCTGCTGAAATGATAAAAGATCTTTTAAAATATTCTGTTTTGGCTCTTGTAACATAGATAAAATTTGTAGAGCTCTGTCTTGTATTTCTTGTGTTTACCTCATTCACAAATCTAAAAACATGTAAATACTCTGGAGTCATATGATGTAAAACTTTAAACATAAGAATAATTTTTCGATAAATAAAATAGTCAATCAAAGGCATCCATTTCAAATTTGATAGCATGCAAGAAGTTGACACTGAATGAGGCACTTTGATATGTAAAATGATTCTTGCTGCCCTCTTTTGTAATTTAAAAAGCCTATCAATATTTGTCTTCTTCTTTGTATCCTGCCATACTGTACAACAATAATTAAAATGAGGAAAAGCAATAGTATTGTAAACTTTGAGTAGTGCCTCCTTTGACAGAAAAGTACTCAATCTCCTTAAAACACCTAGTTTCTGACTAAGTTTTTTTTTACATAAAGCATCTGTGTGATAAGACCACGTAAGACATTCATCGATGTAAACACCCAAAAGTTTGGCACATTTGACATTTTCTATAAAAATTTCACCAACATTAATACAAAGGTTTCTACATTTCGATAATTTCTGTGACGTTCCTATTAAAATACATTGTGTTTTCTTTAAATTTATTGTCAATTTGTTCTTATGCATCCATTCCATAGAATTTATAAGATCATCCTTTATTTTTTTTTTCAATTACATCTAAGGATTTATCAGAAACATCTTGCGTGGTATCATCTGCATATATATTGACTGTAGAGTGCTTGAGACATGATGGGTAGTCATTTACAAACAGAATAAAAAACAGAGGACCCAATATAGAACCCTGAGGGACTCCGATAAGTTTGGATATCTGACCTAGTAATATTATACTTCATGATAAGTTTGGATACCAGACTAAGCAGTAATATACTTGATAATAAGTTTGGATATCTGATTGAGCAGTATTATACTTGATGATAAGTTTGGATATCTGACTTAGCAGTATTATACTTAAGGATAAGTTTGGATATCTGAATTAGCAGTATTATACTTGATGATAAGTTTGGATATCTGACTTAGCAGTATTATAATTGATGATAAGTTTGGATATCTGACTTAGCAGTATTATACTTGATGATAAGTTTGGATATCTGACTTAGCAGTATTATACTTAATGATAAGTTTGGATATCTGAATTAGCAGTATTATACTTGGTGATAAGTTTGGATATCTGACTTAGCAGTATTATACTTAATGATAAGTTTGGATATCTGACTTAGCAGTATTATACTTGATGATAAGTTTGGATATCTGACTTAGCAGTATTATACTTGATGATAAGTTTGGATATCTGAATTAGCAGTATTATACTTGATGATAAGTTTGGATATCTGACTTAGCAGTATTATACTTGATGATAAGTTTGGATATCTGACTTAGCAGTATTATACTTAATGATAAGTTTGGATATCTGACTTAGCAGTATTATACTTGATGATAAGGTTGGATATCTGACTTAGCAGTATTATACTTGATGATAAGGTTGGATATCTGACTTAGCAGTATTATACTTGAGGATAAGGTTGGATATCTGACTTAACAGTAAAATACTTGATGATAAAGTTGGATATGTGGAATATGATTAAAACAGTTGAAGATTCGGCTGGGTATTGTCGCTGAAATTGAGATATCTGACGTTAGGTCTAGATATATGACCTGGACTTTCAATACTTCATTATAAGTTTGGATATCGTACCAGTTTTTAAACAATAGACAATATCTGACCTGTCAATTATACACATGATGATAAGTTTGGATGGTTGACTTAATTAAACACTGTTTTTAGATATCTACTCATGTTTCTCTGTTTGGTATCACTGTGAATGAATCTAAGCAAGTCATCGGTCTTTCTGATCGATCACATAACGCCATTTTTATACGCCTCCAAGCAAACACAATTCTGTAATTTATAACACGTGAGATTTTTTCAAGATTCCTTTTATTGAATATCAGAAAAAGTCAGGTGTATAGATCTGCTAGTGAACATTGAATCCCTTTTCCTACTAATAATCTGGTGTGTAAACTAACACATTGCTTTGTATATCAATGAAAATTAATTTAGTCTAAAAAGTACTCTAAATATTCTTTTCTTAAATCATAATGCCGCGTCTTGATGTAAATTTTGAATTCATCATGTGGTAGTAATTACAAGTTTTCAAAATGACAACCTTATTTTATGTATGTTAATGTCTTTTAAATGTAAATTTTCCTCTATCCTTGAACGAATTTGGCTCCTTTTTTGGCACACTAGTTTTCCTTTTTTCTCTTACAAGTTAATTGTTATTTCGAATTTACAAACTTTCGGCTTGAGTATCATTGAAGAGACATTATTTGCCGAAACGCACATCTGGTGCATTAAAATCGGTACCGTATAAGTTTTACATCATGACCCCTGGGTCGAGGCCTCTGCTGGTGGACTGTTAGTTCCCGAGGGTCTCTACAGCCCAGTAGCTAAGTACTTCGTTACTAGCTTGAAAATACGGATGTATATTTAATTGCTGTTATAAAATTTAGAAATTCATTTCAAAATTAAGGATTATCTCCCTCATGCATAGCTCTCATCCTTGAACGAATTTGACTCCACTCTTTGGCACACCAGTTTTCCTTTTAGCTCTTACAAGTTTATTGTTATTTCGAATTTCCAAAATTTCGGCTTGAGCATCACTGAAGAGACATTATTTGCCGAAATGCACATCTGGTGCATCAAAATTGGTACCGTATAAGTTTTACATACATGTAATTCTTCCATCCTACCTGTTCAGCTGAACACTAGCAATTCTGCCATCCAGTATATTCAAAATCTACATCATGACATGTACAGGGGTCTGTGTTTACCCTTCTCTTGATTTTGTATTCTTTATGGGGTACATGAAATTGATCATTGTTCGTTATCTTCACTTGTTCATCATGACGTTAACGTGACTGTTATCTTAAGTTGATTTTGCGGGCCATTTGGGTGTTTCCTCTCCGTGTTTGTTATTGTGTAAACATTTTTATGAAAACCTGACACTGCTTTACTAGCACACACGTACATTTTCAATTTGTTTGGCTGAACAAAATCCATGCAAACCCCTTGAAATCTGATTTTGTTTTGTATGGGACTCTTTTTCCTGCAATAAATGTTCTGGAATTACAACAAGGCATTCCATTTTGTCCAAAGCCTTTCATTAAGTATTGAAATGAAAATATTTCGTGTTTTATTAGAAATCTAATAAAAATTCTATGAAAACAAAAACTGAAGAGAGAGGGAAGAGACAAAGAAAATGCAGACAGACAGACGGACAACGGGACCGACAGACAAAGGCAAACAGTCTGGACCAATAGATTTAAATGTGTATCTATCGCGCATTACGTACTACATAACAACGTTCACTGTAAATTATACCTTATGACACGGTCGTAATAATAAGCCTTACACACAGAGTTAGTATGAACAAGTCAAGATAATGAACAGTGATCAGTCTCATAAATCTTATAAGGAATACAAAATTAAGAGAAGAGCAAATACGGTCCATGGACATATCAGAGGCGGGACCAGGTACATAGGAGGAGTAAGTTTCCCCTGCTGACCGTTCACACCCGCTGTGAGTCCTATATCTTGATCAGATAAACGAATGGTGTCATGTCACTCCGTGGAAAAAGGTTCCTCATGACTGTGGCCACACGTGGCAATGGATATTGCCTACAGCTGAAACGATGGTAACTTTAAAAAAAATGAAGAAACATCATTTAATGTTTTATGTTTATCAATAGTTTCTTCTTCAATGTAATTGTCATTTTGAAATTTTTACTGCCATAGTAAGGATATTTGTAGCCGACGACCAGTCATTCTTTTAAAGTCAATGCATATCGCAATTTATTGGAAAAGGAAAGTATTTTATTACTTCCATACGTGTTTAGTCGGATAGAATATTCCTAGAAATTTTATCAATTCAAATATTTTCGTAGCATATACCTTGTATTTTTCACTATAAACTAAAATTCGTTTCAAACGGAATCAGTTCGACTTTTTGTTAGTACACTTCAACAGGGTTTTTATACAGCGGAGTCTGTGTTAAGCTTTGTGGAGATCGCTTTATTTTTATATATCCCTTGTATTTTACTGTCCAAGCACGGTGTACTCTGGGTCACACGCCTTACGAAACCAACCAAAGATCGATAAAATAAAACAGGAAAATAACCTCACGCGTGCCGACTGAACTGCATATCATTTCACCTCTCAGATCCGAGCAGTATATTGATAATGTTGAATTAACATTTTCTGACACATCATACCGTGTAACAATCAGATACGTGTAAGACAGAGACCATTTCAAAATGAATATTTCGTCAGAAATGTTGGTATGAATTAGTCATCATTGGTTTGTTTATATACGAGACCTCGATAAGAACAGAACACAAATAACAGAGAGAGAGAGAGAGAGAGAGAGAGAGAGATCATTTACGGTAAACCTCCCATCAATTTATTTAATTAATACTGTTCAAAGTGACAAGACATTGAAAAGGACATCATGGATATACTGGGCATTGTGGACATCAATGGTTGGATTTTACTCATCGTTTTTCTACTGCCTGCTGTTTACCTGTAAGTGTTATAATGTGTTTTATCTTTGAAGTGTGACAATCGTTAAATGTAGCAATAATTAATGTAGGAACGGATCCAGCAATTTTAAAAGGAGTTGATTTTAAATGGTATTTCATTCCGATCTACGGACTCCAATGACAAAATGTCATGCGCTCAACAAAAGGGAGAGGAAGCGCTTTCACCTATTGGTGACACAATGTTTCATTATTACTTTTTTTCAGGACACATTTTCAATCCTGATGTGTAATACCACATCAGGAACAAAATTCTTTTGCAGGCACTTAAAATGTCAATCCTAGTGTACAATTCCATATTATGAACAAATTTCTTCTGCAGACACTTAAAATGGAAGTTTGGGTTCTGGCGTCGTCTTGGTGTTCCTTGTCCGAGTTATGTCCCTTACTTCGGAGCGATAATGGAGATCCGGAAAATGGTATGTTTAATACACTAGTTACGTTTCGTCTCCATACAATAATGAACTACTCTAGTATCCATATACCAATAACGATCTTGATATGCGCAGGTCTAACGAATGATAATTATGACATAATGATAAAATGGGAAATGATCCATGAAGAAAATCACGATTTCCCTTTCTTTCCAGGGTCATTTGTGCTTTTCTTTAGTGTCTTAAATGACCAATACAAAGTCAAGAAATGTATTTGATCTAACATACAGAATGGCTAAGGTTGACATGTTTTCTCGATTCTACAGTTATATACATTTTCCATTATAGGGAATGTATGGATTGGACACGAAGCAGGTGAAGACTTACGGCAAAGTTGTTGGGTATGTCTTCGCTATACAGCTATAATATTTATCTTATCAACATTGTGAATTAAAAAAGAACAGACGGGAAAGAGACCACTAAACAGAATGATTAACAATTACGAGTTTAATTCTTTCTTTACAGAACCTATATGGGAGGTTCCCCATCCCTCCTGATAGCAGACCCGGATATCATAAAGACCATATTGGTGAAAGACTTTTCCAAGGCTCCAAACAGATATGTACGTCATGCATTGTTTTAATTTACCGGATGTCTGTATGAACAGATGTGCTTTATATGTAACAGAAAATGAACGAATTAAGGATAAAATCTGCACAGGCTACATAGGAAGCAATCGTAATACTAATACGTAAAGTATTTAAAAGAAAAAGTGATGATAACGAACAGTGATCAATCTTATAAATCCTATAGAAATACAAAATTAAGAGTAGGACAACACGAACCCTGTGTATAATAGATGAAGGAGTAAGTGCCTAAAAGGAATAAGCATCCCCCGTTGACCGATCACAAACGCACAACGTGAGCCTTATATCTTGATCAGGTTAACGTAGTAATCTGTAGTAAAAATCAGTATGCAAAGAACGGCCTAACAATGGGTATAAAACACTTCAGACAACAATTAATGACGGTTTGTATTCTCAGATAAGATAATTGAAACAATCGTATTAATTTGCGAATTATTGACTTTAAAGGATAATGTGAGACCTCTGTAACATTAATGCATTGGTTAGTAGCCTGCACCGATTCAAAATTTGATCATATGCAGAGTATGTTCTCGCTTATTGAATGGGTGGAGAGAAATAACACCTCATACATTTGATCCAACATTGTCACATAAATATGGAAAGATGAAAATTCAAATCTTCAACGCCATCCCGTTTCAAAATAAATTGAGTTGTTATTTCGCCGTTAAGAGATCAGTTTATTGGAAAGTAGTCCATTAATGATAAGGCTTCATTCAAATCTAATGCCAAAATTTAATCTGAGGAATAGATATATAATTTTATTTACGCAAAAAATTAACTGTTTTTAAAATTTGTGCTGGAAATCATTGTCACTGTGTGAAAATTAGGGGAAAAAACTATTATCAAACAGTAAATTCTGTAAATTGATTGATTGATTGATTGATGTTTTCCGCCACACTCAACAATTTTTCAGTTATCTGGTGGCGCCCAGTTTTTATTGGTGGAAGAGAGAACCCAGATACAATGTACCTGGGAAGATACCACCGACCTTCCGTAAACTGGGAAACTTTCTGTAAATGTAATAAGGCACAAGCCGCAGGTGGAATCATTAGATTTCCTTGGTTTCAATTTTAGTGGATTTCGGTAGTGCCACGAATTTCAAACCACAATGAAATTCACAACCTATATAATGTTTCAATGTTCAGAACCCATATCCATGAAATTAAGTATTTACTAAACTGTAAAATGAAAAGGTGAAGATTACGAAATCGTCCCCTGTCGACCGGTCACACCCACCGTGATCCCTATATCTTGATCAGATAAACGGAGTAATCCGTAGTGAAAACTAGTGTGTAAAAGAACGGTTTAACAATTGGTATGAAACACGTCACGCCCAGACAGCATTCTCGACAATTCACTACATGAACGATTTAATATCATAATAAACATATCATATGTCATATTTTGATTTGAACATATTTCATTGTATGAATATACAAAGAGATTAGTTACAAGTTCTAGCAACTTAGAAAACCTCTTCCGAGGTCATACATGTTATATGCTATACCTGAAAACGATATTCATAAATCATGCGTTTTCATATTCATTAAAAAGTAAACACAATAGAATTTGATAAAATTTGGTGTCAACTTCAAAAGGAAAAATCTGTAGATCGCTAAAAGATTTGCCCTAATATGTATTTAATATAAAATGTTATGGCATATTTATTATGTCATTGGAACATTTCAGAATGAATTCATTTGATAACAAGTGTAAATATATCATGTCACGTGATATGATTTATCTGACTGGTTTTGTGTATGATATATTTCAGGAATTTTTTAAGAATAAAAGTGAATTGCAACATGGCTTGACCGTTGTGGAAGATGACCACTGGAAATTTATGAGAAATACACTTCTACCTACATTTTCAAGTGGAAAAATGAGAAAAGTATGTACACCTTCAATGCATTGTAGCTTATTTTGGAGAACGGTAAGAAGACAGTTGAGGTTTTCCCCATTGTTTGCAATTATGCACTGCCTATGAAAAGGAACAATACAAAACGCCTTCAAATAAAGCAAATGGTTCTCACAGAAACAGCTAATCGAACACGCCCTTTTATCTTATAGTGTGAATATCATTAAATACGCATATGTTTCGTTGCAGATGGATTCACTATTGCGAAAAAAATACGAGTTGTTATTGAGGGTTTTGAAAAAAGAGGCCGACGAAGGAAACACTATTGAATTTAAAGAGTGAGTACAAAAAAAAATTAAGTCTATGTGGTTCAGAATCTATAAAGCTATTATTGAAATTTATTTCTGTTATATTTCTAATCACGCGTTGCTGTATTCCACGAGAGAAATGTTATGTGTGAAAGAAGATTAATCCATTCACGTACAATGCTGTTGTTTGTTATCACTATAGATATACACTACACGTACAATGCTGTTGTTTATTTACAGGGTGTTCGGTAGATACACCATGGATGTTATAGCTTCACTTGGATTTGGGATGGATACTGATTCTCAAACAAACCCCGAGAATACATTTGTGAAATATGCCAAAGAATTGTTCAATTTTAAATTTACTCCTCTCATGTTTTTCATACGTGAGTGCAATTGATATTTGCAAAGATGGTTGAAATATCATACATTTGTAATTGAGGAAATCCTAAGTTGCTACCATTTTTTCAGGCTAAATTTGAATTACAATATATAAGGAACTTTAAACACTGCTTTAAAATATTTATGTTTAGAAATTTTCGTTTAGTAATATTTCCAAAATTAGACGTGGTATTCAACTACTTCAACATATCGCCGCTGAATAATAGAAGACTCATGAACTTTTTCAAATCGGCAGTGCATCAGGCCATTGAAATGAGAGATGAAGGAGATAAGGTATTTTCGTAGTTTATATGAGAGAAAGTGTCCTTTCTGTGTTTCAAGATCTTAGCAGTTAACTTGTGCATATAAATATACCCAAATAATGAATATTGCAAATTAAAAAAATGATTTAGAAAATAGAAACAAAGCATTAGATTATAATTTGAATATGAACAACATTTTATGAATATCACAATGTATTAACATATCTTATTCATTGTTGAACAGAACAGAAATGATTTGCTACAACTGATGCTAAATGCCCACAAGGACACGGATAAAAACGAGATAGAGGATGAACACAGCTACGAAGGAGACCCCCAAAAGTGGAAAAAACGAGGTAATTTCTCTCTTAAAATGTCTGTTTCTTTCGTTCGTTCTCTCCCTCTAAAGTTTGAAGGGCATAGTCATTTAACTTCCATTGACATCATTAATCCCCTTCATGTAAAACTTATACGGTACCAATTTTGATGCACCAGATGCGCATTTCGACAAATAATGTCTCTTCAGTGATGCTCAACCGAAATGTTTGAAATCCGAAATAACTATGAAGTTTTAGAGCTAAATATAGCCAAAAACATATATCATTACTGTTAGATCGTTTCAACCAGTTTTTGTGAAATTTTGATAATGCTGTTTAAGGAATATTGCAATTTTCTGACGCTGATACAGGTATATGTGTGCTAAGTGATACAAAAAAAATATTAATACCGCAACATACTTATTTATCATTGTTACTAAGATATATAATTTGAAGAATCAACAATCAAATATAAGATTGAACCTATTATTCCAAAAGGGTGGACTTACCTTAACTTTAATTGATATCATTATTTCCCTTCATATATCATTAGGTTTGACTGAAGATGAGGTGACTGGGAACGCGATACTCTTTCTACTCGCGGGTTTTGACACAACAGCCAGCACCATGACATTCATGTCGTACTGTTTGGCAACCAATCCAGAAATTCAGGAAAAACTTATTGACGAAATCGATTCTGTTTTAGGAAACGTAAGAAATGATGTTAATTCATTTGTTTCATAGTGCTCTGAATATCAGTGATCTGATAAATTATTGTAAAATGGTGAAGTTTCATCCAAAGTTTAGTATAGCACAGAATTATTGTCATAATAAATATTTTCAGGAGCTGCCTACATATGACAATGTATTGAAGGTTGACTACCTGGATTGGGTATTCAGTGAGACACTGAGATTCTATCCTCCTGCCGTAAGGTATCATATATTTTGTATTGAACCGAAATATTCTTGAAAAGCATTCACTCTCATGAAAAAAAGTATTTTTGATATATCTTACTATCAAATAAGGAACTGTTCTACGTTAAAGATACATGGATTAAATAGCTTAATGAAAAGGTGAAGATATCGAATTAATCATGCATAATTATCCAAAATAATAGGTTTATACAGTAATGAGTAAATGAAACGCAATTTATGAAGGTTACCAACTTGAGAAAATGTTTAAAAGAAACATAAAAACAGTGGGACCTTTTGTGGAATTTTCATTTCTCATGGGGTTCAAATGCTCATTTTTAAATTAATAGTATTCCTATGTATAAATAGGTTAGTTAACCATATCCACGAATTGATGGTCCATAGAAAATGTAAAATCGGAAATCGATAACCGTGAATAATCAAATTATTCCTCATATTAAAATAGGGGGGGGGGACTTTAGAGGTTATGTAGTAAATTGTGAATGATCTGTTACTACTCATTGGTTACTTGTTGATGCAAATTAAAAAGAACATCACCCCCATAACGTTTATTTCTTATGGAATAGAAATTACAAAACATCAAAATTTACAATATCCATCTTTAAAAAGGGGTATATCTCCAACCAAATAACCTTTCCCCAGAAATGCTTTCATCATTGGCAATTGTTTCACTTTTTCATTTACAAGCCTGGAACAGTCTCCGAAAAATATAAAGCTGTCATTACGAATTCTTAAGTACATACCTTTTTCATAGAAATTTATCTTAAGTGTGCAAGTTTATCATTAGCAGAAACATCATGATATAGGGTTCACGGCGGGTGTGACCGATTGATAAGGGATGCTTATTCCTTCTAGACACTTGATCCCACCTCTAGTGGGTCCAGGGGTCCGTGTTTGCCTAACTTTCTATTTTTATTGCTTATAGGAGTTATGAGATTGATCACTGTTCGTTATCTTCACCTTTTATGTTGAAAAAATTCATGTTATCAATTCAAAGACTTTGTACAATATTTATATGGATTTTAGATTAAATCGAAAAAGCAAGACGGAGATAGACATAGCTGGTTATAAGATTCCTAAGGATGTGGACCTGTCGTTTGCGATTTATGCAGTACATAGAGACCCTGAATACTGGCCGGACCCCGACAAATTTGACCCAGAAAGGTAATAAATCTTAAGTTAACTGGGTAACTCCGATGATTTATCAGAATCACTGCCTATCAATCTTTCTTTAATATTTGAAAATTTCACGTTTGAAAATTTAAAATTTACCTTGCTGTTAAATTTAAGCAGTAACATTGCAAGAAATATGGGTGTTGGACCCATGACAAAGTATATCCAGTTGAGCAGTTTTTAAATGGAGACAGGCTACTGACAAACAAGTTGACGGTGCAGGGGTTTCAACAGTCTAGTTTAAAGTCAGCATTTCTCAAGTTCTGTGGTCGTTATAACGATCTAGTTTGCCAATACAACTTATCATTAGGTCAATTGCTGTCTGACGTATTTCATACCGATTATTAGGCCGTTCTTCGCACACTGATTTTGATTACGGATAACTCCGTTTACCTGATCAAAATATAGACCTACGGCGGTGTGACCGGTCAGCAGGGGATATTTACTCCTCCTAAGCAACTGATTCCACCTGTGGTATATCCAGGTGTCCGTGTTTGCTTGATTCTCTATTTTGTATTGCTTATAGGAGTTATGAGATTGATCATTGTTCGTTATCTTCACCTTTCATGTAGCTAACAAACTCGGTCAACAGGGAACAGTGAGCTGTCAGCCGATAATATGAATCCCATGACTCAATGTAAAACTTATACGGTACCAACTTTGATGCACCAGATGCGCGTTTCGACAAATGTCTCTTCAGTGATGCTCAATCAAATTCGTATGAACGATTATATTTACTGAAAATATTTCCATAACCTTCTCCAGTGGGCACATAACCTAGTAATAAATGTATTGATAACATATCTTTCCAAAGGTACTCTTGTGGAAAATGATGAGCTTGTAAGCGGGTATATAGCGGGTTCACCCCGCTATTTTATAGATTTTCATGAATATCGGTGACAGGTACCCAGAGAGAAAACAGAATCAAAGTTATGTGTGTATGCATACTAAATTTAACATAATACAAACATGATATCCCGTGGGTATACGAGTTAGAATTGGTCCTCGGTAGGCCTAACTTGTGCAACCCTTTGATGGCAATGGTGACGTCCACATATGAATAAAAGTTTAACGTATTTCCTTATATGCTAGAAGGCTATCAAAGTTCGTGCCTTGTCAATTCAAGGGTTCGAGGTGTAATTAGAACAACAAATTTCATTGATAAAATAAAATTAGGAATGTAAATAGAAATTGGGCCTGCAAATATATACAAATATGGCCTAACCCTACCCAGGTTAATATTTACTTTGAAATCAAGGAAATCTAAACAACATACAAAGATCAGGGGTTAACCAAATGATTTATAATATGAAAATAATTTACCATGAGTATGACCACCCTCAGCCAACGACTGGCTGACCTAGACCAACACTTTTACTTCAGCCTTATTCAAGACACACAGTACAAATGACAGTCATTCAACCGCTGCACACGCTGTAGAGCCTTATTCAGGCAGACACTGTGAGCAACAGCCTGGTCGTCAGTCAAGTCTGGTACACAGGACAGACAAATTATGTGGCTAGCCTTTATCTGGTCGATCTCGACAGTGACAGGCCTCTTACTACTAAGGTCAGCCTATTAAAAGGACGGCCTCAATGCCTTTACTCTAACTCCGTTACAACGTACGGAATCAAACAATGGCTTTCTCAGTAAATCACTTTATTGCTTGCAACTAACTATTAATCTTGTCCACCACGGCTTCTCGCTCTAGGCTTTGACAATATAATTGACAGACGACAACTGTTTCGCGCTGTATTTATAGTGATAGGTCATGTGACTAAAATAGGGATGTGTACATTGAAAACTACAATGTAGAACCGGAATATTACAAAAGATTCTCGAATGGGACGTTAAACAATATAGTACCAACCAACATATTCTTGATTTTCTTATTTTGAAATAACTTCCGCTTTAGAAATATTAAATCAATGTATTTCATTTGTAGATTTTCTCCTGAAAACAAAGGTAACCATCATCCGTACGCTTACCTTCCCTTTGGCCACGGACCCAGAAACTGTATAGGACAACGTCTCGCCGCCATGGAGGCTAAATGTGCCATTGTATACATTCTTCAACACTATCGTTTTGTCACTTGTGACGAAACAGAGGTAGGACAAACAAAGGGGACAATCCTAAACTATATCAATTTGTTTCACTTTTTCTATTTGATTTGTTCGAATCTGTATGGAAGGAAATTTAAATTTTCTGTTTATTTTTTCAGACACCATTACAGTTGAGTAAAAGATTCTTACTAAAACCTCTTAATGGGGTCAAGCTGAAACTAGAGGAAAGATTTTAACAGTGAAAAAATATATCACTATTTGTAACTTAATAGTAAACTGTGAACTGTTTGAATCATTTTGAAAATGAGTGTAATAAACATATCTCAGTGTAGCAGTTGTTGTTTTATATTATTACACTGTTGGAATTCCCATGGACACGAATTGTGCTCCTTTACTAGCTGACCTGTTATTATATTGTTATGGGACATCATTTGTTCAAAGGCTTCCACATGAAAAGTAAATTTTCCTTGGTTTGGCCTTCAACTCGACATTAAGCTATATCGACATTTTACAAATGTAAAAACTTATACGGTACCAATTTTGATGCACCAGATGCACATTTCGACAAATAATGTCTCTTCAGTGATGCTCAACCGAAATTTTTGACATCCGAAATAACAATGAAGTTTTAGAGCTATTTAGGGGAAAACAGTGTGCCAAAAAAGTGGAGTCAAATTCGGCTAAGGATAAGAGCTATGCGTGAGGGAGATAATCCTTAATTTTGAAATGAATTTCTAAATTTTTTAACAGCAATTAAATATACATCCGTATTTTCCAATTTGCAAAATCAACTGTCATCAAATGCTCTTTCTTACCAATTCAGAAACCGTTCCTTACAGACTGATTCTGACTGCGGATTACTCCGTTGGCCGTTTACCCCTCCTAGGCACATGGCCCCACGTTTGGTGTGTACAGGGATCCGTATTTAACTAACTCTTAATTTTTTATTTCTTATGGGAGATTGATCTCTTTTGTTATCTTCACCTTTTCGTGAGTATATGTTTACAACACATATACACGTTAAATTTCAGATCTGGAGAAAATCTTCATCTAAATGAAGCCTAATTTCAATCTTTTGTTATCTACAAAACATTCGATATGAGACAGACAGACATTCTTTATCTCCTCTGCAGCAGAAATTAAGCTATGTATCAATACAAGTACATGTATAAACTGTGCAAATAAAGCCATGCATCAATACAATATAAACTGTGCAAATATTTAACTGTACAAAAATAAATATCAATGATTTTATAACAATATGTACATCACATGATGGTTTATTGCATGGCCATCTCTGTCATCATCCGTGATAGATCGGATGCTACGGCAAGCAGGAATAATTCTCATTCTTCCACCTGTATCACGATATGATGCTTTGATCTCAGAATGGTGTTTACGATTTTATTTTCGTCCATAGTAGTTAGATTTACATAGTTTTGTACATTAAGGACATTAACGATTTCTTCCATCATGCTATCCCTACTAGAGTAGAGCAACGGACGGGTAAGAATGAAGTGCACTGCAATATCTAATGTGGTACGCGTGCATAGTTCGCAAATCATGTCTTCTTTCTCGATTTCGATGGAAAGTTTGATAACAATTACTAGTTTCCACGTGTGTTTCGGATGATTCAGACCCAACAACCAGAGGGGGTGGAACTTAAACTTTCATGAATTTCTGGATATCTGCTGAATTCTTTCTTGTTCCCCAAAGCCATCCTTCTTTCTTGTTCAGTTGATGTTTCTATGACATTTCCAACAAAGTTTTTCCAGCTTTCCTGTTGAAGGATTTTACGGGTGTTACCGAGTCAAGGGAACATAGTCTTGCAATGAATATCTTTTTGTATAAAAGAGTATAATTAGCCCGGCATAACCTGTTCCAGAATGTAAGTTTGATTTTGTCAATAGCACTTTTCATTTCAGGCAAGCCCAGGGAATGGATAGTACAAGGCGTTGGATATCTTCCATCAAGTCCTTGCATGTGACGGGCAGCAAACCTCTGTAAAATTTCAAATTCGTCTATCGATCTTTTAGAGATTACATCCCATAGTTCACACCCATACAATACTGCTGGAGAGACCAGAGTTTTCCACAATTTCGCGCTGATTGCAGGGTTAATACCGTGGTAGTGAATTCCGATACTAATAAAACGAGTTACTATATGCCTCCCCTTTTTGCCCGCTTGAGTAACAGCTGAATGTGCCTGTAGTCTATCGTTAATAACTAACCCAGCGTAGATATTCTCAGAATGAAGTTTGATATTCTCAATGTATAAATTGATATATAAAATTTGCGAAATGCTCACTTTAAAGAAGACTATTGAAACCCCTTCATCATCAACTTGTTTGTCAGTAGCTTATCTCGATTTAAAAACTGACTATACGCAGAACAAGTTCTTGCATATGTCAGATATTGAATAATCTGGGACTGCTCTGGGAAGTTTGTGTCTTATTATAACTTTAAAGTTAAAACATTTTATCGAAATTAGGCTGTACACTACTTACAAGGTCCAAGAAATCAGGCCATGATATAGCAGTTTTTCTCATGTCATTGTCATTCATATAGTGCATTATCGTTTTGATTATTGCGAAACAACATGTATTCATAATTTTGCCCTTAAATTGTCGCACCGGGCAAAAACTACCATTATAAATACATTAGCAATACTGAGTTTCAAATTTTGAAATCATATTGCGAACGACCGTTCATATTGTCTTTGGTCAGGTATTTGGGATGACGTATTACAATTGCAATCGTAGAAGCATTATATAATTTTCATTACGGAGAGAGATCATTTATCTTTATATTTATCTTACATCCCGCATTAGACATTTTAAAACAAAAGTACGTACCATCTATCCCTCGTGTTTAGCAAACCAGAAGTGATAAAAGAATTAGATAGGTTACACGAGGAATATGTTTTGGTTCCAGCTGACAAAGCTTGTAACAACATTGTCTTTGTTTGTAAGGCTCATTATTACAACTGTATTTTAAACGACCTTGGCATTAATTCCACTTTTGGTAATCGTTCTTATACTCCAACTGCCCTTTCAAAAGATGAAATTCTTCAAACCCCTGCTTGAGTTTTAGACACATTTAATATCTCAGTCAATGGGTCGAATGAATATGAGTTACCGTTCCTATACTGGATTCCTAAACTAAATCAAAATCCTTACAAACAAAGATACATTGCTGGATCTGGTAAGTGCTCTACCAAGCCCCTATCTTGGCTCCTCATGACAATATTAACAGCTGTGAAGGAGAAACTTCCAACTTACTGTGCGACTACATATGCCAGAAGTGGTATTAATCAAATGTGGATTCTAAAAAATTCTAAAGAACTTTGAGTAAACTTGAAATCGCAAAACTTTTCCAAAATTAATAACATCAAAACCTATGATTTTCCAACACTATACACGACCATTCCTCACTATAAATTAAATACTAGACTTGTTGACATCATAGTTATTTCGGATTTCAAACATTTCGGTTGAACATCACTGAAGAGACATTATTTGTCGAAATGCGCATCTGGTGCATCAAAATTGGTACCGTATAAGTTTGACATACAGTTGCTTCAGAAGCAACTGTCTATAATGTCAAAAAGTATAGTATTTAGTAAAAAGTACAAAATAATTTTGTAAGTTCTTCAACAAAAATGGAAAACAGAAATATTCATATCTAGTGATCAGTCATCCAAACAATTACTTTGTTAAACACCACTCTGATTCCACGCACAAGTACTCTGAAGTTGAAATAAAAAATATGCTAGAGTTCCTCATTTACAATATCTTCGTGGTCTTTGGCGATCAGGTCTTCCAACAGTCTGTTGGAATTCCCATGGGCACGAATTGTGTTCCTTTGTTGGCAGACCTGTTTTTATATTCATATGAGGCAGAATTTATTCAAAAACGTCTACGTGAGAAGAAGATATCTCTTGCTGTGGCCTTTCTTTCGACATTTAGAAGGTCTCTACAGCCCAGTAGCTAAGTACTTCGTTACTAGCTGGAAAATACGGATGTATATTTAATTGCTGTTATAAAATTTAGAAATTCATTTCAAAATTAAGGATTATCTCCCTCACGCATAGCTCTTATCTTTAGCCGAATTTTACTCCGCTTTTTTGGCACACTGTTTTCCGCTAAAATAGCTCTAAAACTTCATTGTTATTTCGGATTTCAAACATTTCAGTTGAGCATCACTGAAGAGACATTATTTGTCAAAATCCGCATCTGGTGCATCAAAATTGGTACCGTATAAATTTTACGTTAGATATATCGACGATTTGATATATCCCTGTGAGGTCGAAATAAAAGACACATGAATATCTGACTTAGCAGTAATATACTTGATGATAAGTTTGGATATCTGACTCAGTAATAATATGCTTGATGATAAGTTTGGATATCTGACTCAGTAATAATATGCTTGATGATAAATTTGGATATCTGACTCAGTAATAATATGCTTGATGATAAATTTGGATATCTGACTCAGTAATAATATGCTTGATGATAAATTTGGATATCTGACTCAGTAATAATATGCTTGATGATAAATTTGGATATCTGACTCAGTAATAATATGCTTGATGATAAATTTGGATATCTGACTTAGTAATAATATACTTGATGATAAGTTTGGATATCTGACTCAGTAATAATATGCTTGATGATAAGTTTGGATATCTGACTCAGTAATAATATGCTTGATGATAAATTTGGATATCTGACTCAGTAATAATATGCTTGATGATAAATTTGGATATCTGACTCAGTAATAATATGCTTGATGATAAATTTGGATATCTGACTCAGTAATAATATGCTTGATGATAAATTTGGATATCTGACTCAGTAATAATATGCTTGATGATAAATTTGGATATCTGACTCAGTAATAATATGCTTGATGATAAATTTGGATATCTGACTCAGTAATAATATGCTTGATGATAAGTTTGGATATCTGACTCAGTAATAATATACTTGATGATAAGTTTGGATATCTGACTCAGTAATAATATGCTTGATGATAAATTTGGATATCTGACTCAGTAATAATATGCTTGATGATAAATTTGGATATCTGACTCAGTAATAATATGCTTGATGATAAATTTGGATATCTGACTCAGTAATAATATGCTTGATGATAAATTTGGATATCTGACTCAGTAATAATATGCTTGATGATAAATTTGGATATCTGACTCAGTAATAATATGCTTGATGATAAATTTGGATATCTGACTCAGTAATAATATGCTTGATGATAAATTTGGATATCTGACTCAGTAATAATATGCTTGATGATAAATTTGGATATCTGACTAAGTAATAATATGCTTGATGATAAATTTGGATATCTGACTCAGTAATAATATGCTTGATGATAAATTTGGATATCTGACTCAGTAATAATATACTTGATGATAAGTTTGGATATCTGACTCAGTAATAATATACTTGATGATAAGTTTGGATATCTGACTCAGTAATAATATACTTGATGATAAATTTGGATATCTGACTCAGTAATAATATGCTTGATGATAAATTTGGATATCTGACTCAGTAATAATATGCTTGATGATAAATTTGGATATCTGACTCAGTAATAATATGCTTGATGATAAATTTGGATATCTGACTCAGTAATAATATGCTTGATGATAAATTTGGATATCTGACTCAGTAATAATATGCTTGATGATAAATTTGGATATCTGACTCAGTAATAATATGCTTGATGATAAATTTGGATATCTGACTCAGTAATAATATACTTGATGATAAGTTTGGATATCTGACTCAGTAATAATATACTTGATGATAAGTTTGGATATCTGACTCAGTAATAATATGCTTGATGATAAATTTGGATATCTGACTCAGTAATAATATGCTTGATGATAAATTTGGATATCTGACTCAGTAATAATATGCTTGATGATAAATTTGGATATCTGACTCAGTAATAATATGCTTGATGATAAATTTGGATATCTGACTCAGTAATAATATGCTTGATGATAAATTTGGATATCTGACTCAGTAATAATATACTTGATGATAAGTTTGGATATCTGACTCAGTAATAATATACTTGATGATAAGTTTGGATATCTGACTCAGTAATAATATACTTGATGATAAGTTTGGATATCTGACTCAGTAATAATATACTTGATGATAAGTTTGGATATCTGACTCAGTAATAATATACTTGATGATAAGTTTGGATATCTGATATATCAGTGATATACTTTATGATAAGGTTAGATATCTGACTTAGCAGTATTACACTTGATGATAAGTTTGGATATCTGACTTAGAAGTAATATACTTGGTGATAAGTTTGGATATCTGACATAGTAGTAATATACTTGGTGATAAGTTTGGATATCTGACTTAACAGTAATATGCTATGATAAGTTTTTGCTATGGGGATTATGAGTTATGTCCAAGACATAGTGTTATGTCGATATCGTCGATATCGATGATATCAAATCGATGTCGAATCAATATTGTTAAACAATTCGTTATGACTGTCCTAGCTACTATATTTGTTTACACTTGCGTATAAATTTCGCTATGTTCCACTAAATGAGTTCCCCTTACTGTCGATATCGATGATATCGTATCGATATCGAATCGTTACCGTTTCAAGATTTTGTTGTGACATTCTACCAACTATATTTTTTCATTGTTGTTTGTCTGTTTATAAATTTAACACTGACTGAGATTCCCTTGTTGTCGATATCGAATCATGATTGTAAAACAAATGGTTGTGCATGTCCTTGCCTGCATCATTCTGATAATTGTGCAGATGTTTAGGTAATTTGCATTAACAAAGTATCCATTGCTGTCGATATCGTCGATATCGACGATATCATGTCGATATCGAACCATGATATTTATAAGTTTTTATTGACCATCCTTGCCACTGTTTTTTTTATAGATGTGCATGTGTTTAAGCATTCTAGATTGATTAAGTTTCTATTACTGTCGATATCGTCGATATCGACGATATCATGTCGATATCGAATCAGGATTGGTAAGCAGTTGGTTGTGAAGTTTTTTGCTACTGTCCTTCTTTAAACTTGTGCTTATGATTATAAATACATTGTTTGGAGTTAAATCTAAACATCTGCATGAACCTCGGGCAGAATTCTTAATAAATTCACGAAACACGATCGATATCGATACAATATCGAAACAGTTTTGTCGATATCGACAAAGTACCCAGCGTCATTTATGATGATTGACTTCAACAACAAAATCCATACGTATCGACATGATAGTTAGTCTGTGGTAAATTTTCAATATTAATTATTTCACAAATCTCAGTCAATTACAAAAAGTCCATATGGTTGATATCGAAACGATATCGACACGATATTGTCGATGTCGTCGATATCGACATTACACTCGGTCTTGGACATGTATGAAAACAGTTGAAGATTTGGCTGAGCATCGCCCCTAAAATTGATTCCTGACGTTAAGTCTTGATATACACTGTACTTCATTATTTCCAAAGTGACAATGTTCTTTTTATGGATGTTTCTGTCTTTTAAATTTTCCTCGTTATAATTTCACCATCCTACCTGTTCAGCTGAACAAGTGAAGATAGCGAACAGTGATCACTTGTAATCCTGCCATCCAGTAGATTCAGAACCTCCATCACGACATGTACAAGGGTCCGTGTTTACCCTTCTCTTAATTTTGTATTTTTTATGGGATATATAAGATTGATCACTGTTCGTTATCTTCACCTTTCATTTAATACATGCATATATACGAATTTCAGTTCTGCTTATATTTTAAAAGGAATGAGAGAATGTCATGACAAATTAGGGTGCGACATGTAGATACACACTGTCTCTTTTTATTCAAGTTTAATGGTATAATATCTAAATCAGGTAAATAGTAATGCTGTAAAATAGAATGTTGCAGTCACTAAAAATTCGCATTAAGTAGTCTATGTTTTATTTTGTTTTAAATATTTGTTGCCTGGATATATTTTTCGTAGGCTGTTATGTTGACAATATCATACTCCTTAACACTATATGCATTTTATTTTACTGCTTTGCTCATATGCAAATTTATGCATAAATTAATCCAGGTGTGCACTAAAATTCTGTACAAAAACTTTTTTCTTACAATAGCATTGTATATATTTCTTCTTATATCGTTTCTCACTTATATGAAAAATATTTTATGACTTCTGGAGGAAAATATATGCCAACTGTATAATTTTTTTTTACAAAAAGTGCCAGATTGTTTGGATCTTGCCATTTTAGGAAATATAACTCTTCCATCCGGAATTTCAAAACCAACATGTTTTATAAAGTTTTTTATACATGGCTGTATAGAAACATTTTTCAATTTCACATTTTCATGCATACATGTGTATTTTCTATTTGCAAAAGTTGGTACAGATTTAACCACCAGTTTTCAAGAAAATAGGATAACTAAAAATATTATTTTGTTATATTTTAATTCAAACATCGTAAACAGGAATATCTCCAAAGACAAATTGAGGTGTTCTGGAGTATGTAATTGAAAATTGATGGAATTCAATTTTCTTTTAAAAATGAATAAAACATTGTGAAAAATAAACGACAAATACCTGTAATCTGGGGGTTATTACCAATGTTTCTATAGATATACGAGGAATTGGTACAGGAAAAATCACCAGGTGCATCATTTCACCTTAAATCATGTTATTTTGTTTTGTAGATCTTAAAGATTTGGGGGAAAAGAAAATTAAACAAAATTTTGTATTATATACATATAATAAACTGCATTTACGAGAGCGCTTCCGTTCCTATATTACATGTTGTTATTATCTTATAAATGATTTATGTTCGTTTGAGTGTAACGAATAAGAACATAATATAAATAATATACGAATGAATGTAGGGCATGTAAACATGGAATCAAAAGTGAGAAGGGCTGTAAAACTACGATAAAACTTGTTAAATAAAAGATAAAGAGCTAAATGGTAAAAATGTACTTATCAAAGTGCCAGTGGGCTACGAAAAGAACCTTATGTATCACCTATTGCCAGAACTTTTAAAGGGAGAGGAAACGAGAATGCCTGTTTATATCATGTTATTATATTGTCACGTGATTCCAATTGTTGACAGAAGTGTAAGTGAAGCTTGCGTAACGCGCCCTCTGGTGAGAGAACGTTCACTGTAAAAATTTGATCCCCGTAAAATTTGCTATATGTCCTATGACAAGATTTGTTTCAAGCGATATCATTTCAACTTTTGTTTGTTTGTACTGTTCGACTGTTTTAAGGGCGGATACTTTTCTGAAGATCGCTTTACTTGATGCACCCCTCGTATTCTACTGTTCTAATACGGTGTCCGACACACTGACAGTAGTTTTAAACGCCGTACAAAGCCATCCAAAAGGGCTATTGATCGATAAAATAGGAAAATAACCTCAAACACAGACTTTATTGCATATAATTTCACGTCTCAAGCGAGATCCGAACAATTTAATAATGTTAAATTAACATTTTCTGACACATCATACCGTGACAAAATGGATATTTCGCCAGAAAGTTATGTATGAATTAATCATCATCGGTTTGTTTACATACGAGGACGCGATAAGAGCAGAACATCAAGGACATACATTTATTCAACGAATATTGTTTAATGTAACAGGACATTGAAAAGAACAGCATGGACATACTGGGCATTGTGGACATCAATGGCTGGATTTTACTCATTGTTTTTCTACTGCTTGCTGTTTACCTGTAAGTGTTATAATGCGTTTTATTATTGAAGCGTGGAAATCGTTAAATGTAGCAGTAATGTAGGAACGGATCTACTATTTTTAAACGGGGGCTGATTATCAATGAGAGGGAGCCGTTTTTCTCTCAGCTACTGGTTTCAGGACACATTTCAATCCTATTCAATTGACTATGAATGGATTCATTCGTCCTTTTCCGTAACCGGTAAGAATACTCGGACGTGGATCGCCGCAAGAATTGCATCAAATCGATGCATTTCTTCGCCGGAAGCGCGCCTGTGGATGAGCTGGGTTAGAAGGCCAAAACCGAATCCCTGTATAATGTGTTATTCATATTTTACCACAGATTCAGTTTTGGTATCATTATCGTCTTATTCAATCTAATGCATAAACATATAAGTGGAAATTGATAGTGCTAGAATACCTTAGATATGTATGATATCTTGAATGCATTTGAAAGCTCACATTTCATATTGTAACATACAACTGTGACGTCATAGTTGCATTAACAGACTCTTATAGCGTCGATCCACATACGAGGTTCATTTGCGGTTACGGAAATAGCTGAGTAGTTACGATTGTGAACGGATTATGAACTAGTTTAAAGCACGCGACTAAGGAGCGTAATGATTTGAAAAACATACATGTGTTACAAAGATATAGCCCGATTCACAGAATTTGCCTAAAATCCAAATTCGTTCATATTGACCATGAACATCTCAAACGTGTTGTTCATTTCTTAAATGAACAAATTTCTTTTGCAGACACTTAAAATGGAAGTTTGAGTTCTGGCATCGTCTGGGAGTTCCTTGTCCGAGTTATGTCCCTTACATCGGGTCGATAATGGAGATCCGGAAAATGGTATGCATAAGACATTAGTTACGTTTCGCCCCCATACAATAATGACTACTTTATACACCAGTAACGATCTTGATATGTGCGGGTATAACGACTGAAAATTACATTATCATGTTAAAATGGTAAATGACCCATGGAGAAAATCACGATCTCGCTTTCTTTCCAGGGTAATTTGGACTTTTCTTTTGTGTTTTAAATAATTAATACTAAGTCAATAAATATATTTGATCTAACATACAGAATGGCTAAGATTGACGTGTTTTCTCTATTCAACAGTTACATACATTTTCCATTCTAGGGAATGTATGGATTAGACACGAAGCAAGTGAAGACTTACGGCAAAGTTGTTGGGTATGTCTTCCCATGGGTAGTCCATAAGTATGATATGGTGACTGTAGGTGGAAAGGATAACACTTTAGAACCCGGAAGTCACAACCTTTATCTTATCAACATTGTGCATTAAAAAAGAACAGACGGGAAAGAGACCACTAAATATAATGATTAACAATTACGAGTTCTTTCATTACAGAACCTATATGGGAGGTTCCCCATCCCTCCTGATAGCAGACCCGGATATCATAAAGACCATATTGGTGAAAGACTTTTCCAAGGCTCCAAACAGATATGTACGTCATGAATTGTTTTAATTTACAGGATGTCTGTATGAACAGATGTGCTTTATATGTAACAGAAAATGGACGGATTAAGAAAAATACGTAAAGTGTTTAGAGAATTAGTGAAGATAACAAATAGTGATAAATCTTATTAATCCTGCAGAAATACAAAATTAAGAGTAGGACAAACACGAGCCCTGGGCATAACAGAGGTGGGATTAGGTACTTAGGAGGAATAAACATCCCTTGTTGACCGGTCACACCCACCGTGAACCCTATATGTTGATCAGGTAAACGGAGTAATCGTTTGATCAGTATGTAACGAACGTCGGAACGCATTCAATGAGTTTGTATTTGCATATAAAATCACTATAACAGTAGATATTTGCAAAATACTGGCTTTAAAGGAGAATTTAAACCCCTGTAATATCAATTCATTAATTAGTCAGTAGCCTGCCTCGATCAAAAATATAAACATACACATAACATGCTCTCGAATGTTCTGTTGAATCAGTGGAGAGACATAAACAGCACATTCCGGTGATAATGGAATATTGCTACATAGGTATAGGAAGTTGAAGTTTCAAACCAATCCCATTTCTTATTATGTTCTTTCTCTGCCTATAAGAGATCAGTTTATTGAAATGTGGTCTAGTAATAATTATGATTCAGTCAAATATGTTTCAAATATAAAGCCTAATTTTGATCTGAGGAATATAGATTTATATATAAATATGAAATTTATATACACTGTATATTATTTTTATTTGCCAAAAATATTAAAATGTTTTTAAATTTGGTATTGAAAATCATCGTCAATGTGTGAAAATTATAACAGAACTGATTTCAAACTGTAAATTCTGTAAAGATGATAAGGCACAACTCACAAATAGATTTCTCCTCATACTGTGGAATAATTAGATTTGTGGATTTCGGTAATACCACTATCCCAAGAATCTCAAACCACAATGAAATAAACAACCTTATTCAGAAACCATATGGATCCACGAAATTTCATATTTACGAAACCGCAAAAATCTCTACAATTCATTATCTGAATCATTCAATGATATAATGAATGAAACATGTTATACGAGAAAACGATATTTGGAAAGCAAGCATTTTTAAATCTATTAAAGTGAACAAAACAAAATTTGATAAAATTTCGTGTCACTTTCAAGAAGTAAAAATCTGTATGTTGGATGAGTTTCTATTAAATATTCGCCATATACGCATTTTATATGAAATGTTAAGGCATATTATTTAAACATGGCAATGGAACGTTCAAGAGAGAATTCATTTGAAATAACAAGTGTAAATATTTCATGTCGCGTACATTGATTTCTCTTACTGGTTTTGTATGTAATATTTTTTCAGGAAATATTTAAGAATAAAAGTGAATTGCAATATGGCTTGACCATTGTGGAAGATGACCATTGGAAATTTATGAGAAACACACTTCTACCGACGTTTTCAAGTGGAAAAATGAGAAAAGTATGAATACCTTAAATGAATTATAGTTTACTTTAGAGGATTGTAGGTAGATAGGGAAGGTTGTTTGGAATTATACATTGCCTATGAAAAGAAAAACGCAAAAGGTTCAAATGGAACCAAACGTCACAGAAATTATCGAAATGTAGAAACCTTTGTATTAATATTGGTGAAATTATCATAGAAAATGTCAAATATGCCAAACGTTTATATGTTTACATCGATGAATGTCTTGCGTGGTCTTAGCATACAGATCCCTTATGTGTAAAACAAAAAAAAAAAAAATATTAGTCAGAAACTAGGCTTTTTAAAGAGATTGGGTACTTTTATGTCAAAGGAGGCACTACTCAAAATTTACAATACAATTGTTTTTCCTCACTTTAATTATTGTTGTACAATATGGCATGATACAAAGAACAAGATAAATATTGATAGGCTTTTTAAATTACAGAAGAGAGCAGCAAGGATCATTTTACACATCAAAGTACCTCATTCAATGTCAACTTCTTGTATGATATACAATTTGAGATGGATGCCTATGATTGACTATTTTATTTTTCGAAAAATTATTCTTGTGATTAAAGTTTTACATCATATGATACTAGAGCTATTTTGTGAATGAGGTAATCACAAGAAATACAAGAGAGAGAGAGAGCTGTAATAATATTATTTATGCTACAAGAGCCAAACAGAATATTTTAGAAGTTTATGGAACTCATTGCCAGATTTTATACGAAAATGCAAAACTACCACATCTTTTAAATCAGCTTATCTCAAACATTAATTTGATCCTCAATAATACTCATGTGTTTATTGTCTCTTTTCATTTATTTCTTATCTGTATGTATATAAACTGTGATATTTTCATGTTTTGTGATATATGTTTTCGATATGTATATATGTTATAGACAGGACCATAATGTAAACTAGTTTATATAACTAATTGTGCAATCCTGTACTAATAAAGGATATTATTATTATTATTATTATCATTATTATAAAGCAAATGGCTCTCGCGTGTTTCACAGAAATAGCTAATCGAACACGCCCATTTATATATCATATACCATCGTGAATATTATCACACATTCAAATTTTTTGTTGCAGATGGATTTACTACTAAGGACAAAGTACGAATTGTTATTGAAGATTTTGAAAAGAGAAGCCGATGAAGGAAATACTATAGACTTTAAAGAGTGAGTAAAAGAAATCTATGTAGTTCAGAAACTATAAAGCAATTATTGATCTTTATTTCTGTTATATGTCTAATCACACATTGCTGTCTTCCACGTTATGCATGAGAGAATCTGATTTAATTCTAGAGCAGTAAAATGAACACTTCATCTGGCTTAGAGTTTGAATCCAATGATGTTGCTTATTTACAGGGTGTTCGGTAGATACACCATGGATGTTACAGCTTCACTTGGATTTGGGATGGACACTGATTCTCAAACAAACCCTGATAATACATTTGTGAAATATGCCAAAGAACTGTTCAGTTTTAGATTTACTCCTCTAATGTTTTTCATAAGTGAGTGTCATTGCTATTTGCAAAGTTGGTTGGGATATACATTAATAATTAAGGAAATCCCAAGTTTCTATGATTTTAATTACAATGTATAAGACACTTTAAACAATGCTTTGAAAATTATTTTTGAATTTTTTGTGTAGTAATGTTTCCAAAGTTAGACGTGATATTGAATTACTTCAACGTATCTCCATTGAATAATCGAAGACTCATGAACTTTTTCAAATCGGCTGTCCATCAGGCCATTGAAATGAGAGATGAAGGAGATAAGGTATTTTCATAGATTATAAGAGAAAACGTGTGCCTTTTCCGTGTTTCAAGATCTTATTTGTTAACACGTGCATACACATATTCCTAGAGAATGAGTATTGCAAATAAAGGGTGAACACAAAATAACGCGTTACTTTAGAATGTAGAAACAGACATTAAACTATAATTTGAATATATACATCATTTTATGGATATCACAATGTATAGATATATCTTATTCATTGTTGAACAGAAGAGAAATGATTTGCTACAACTGATGCTAAATGCCCACAAGGACACGGATAAAAACGAGATAGAGGATGAACACAGCTACGAAGGAGACCCTCAAAAGTGGAAAAAACGAGGTACCATATCTCAATGCCTCTTTTCTTTCGTTTTCTCCCTCTAAAGTGTGAAGGATATGGTCATTCAAGTAAAATTGATTCCATCATTTTACTTTATATATCAATAGGCTTGACTGAGGACGAAGTGACTGGGAATGCGATCCTATTTCTCCTTGCGGGTTATGACACGACAGCCAGCACTATGACATTTATGTCGTACTGTTTGGCAACCAATCCAGAAATCCAGAAAAAACTTATTGACGAAATTGACTCTGTTTTAGGAAAAGTAGGAATTGATATTAAATAATTTGTTTCAATTTTTTTAATAATGTATGCGCTGAAATTTCAGTGATCTAATAGATTACTTTAAAATCATGAATTTTCATACAAAGTGTAGCACAGATGTATTGTCATAATAAATATTTTCAGGAGCTGCCTACATATGACAATGTATTGAAGGTTGACTACCTGGACTGGGTATTCAGTGAGACACTGAGACTGTATCCCCCCGCTATAAGGTATCATATATTTTGTATTGAACAGAAATATATTTGAAAAGCAAACACTCAGATAAAAAAACATTTTTCAATACATTTTACTTTTCAAATGAGGAACTGTTTTGCTTTGAAGACGCTTGAAGTAAATAATTATCCAAATACTAGGTATAGTCACTATTATGTATTACACTACTAAATGATTTACTAGTAAATGGTTATAATTACGGACAAAAGGATCATATCAAAAAAAGGAAACCTGAAACAGAAAATTCAGATTTTCTCTGAAAATTGTTTTTTGAAAAATTTCGGTCGGCGCTATGAATTAGAGTCTGTCGGGAATGTGGAAACATATGTCTTTGTAGACCTAATGACTAAATTAAAAGCAATATATGAAGTTTACAAACTTGAGAAAAGATTTAAAAGTAACTTAAAGATATTGGGAGCTTTTATAGAATTCTCATTTCTCATAGGGTTCAATATTCATTTTTAAATCAAATAATATTTCAGTGTATATAATAGGATTGATTGATTGATGTTTTCCGTCACACTCAACAATTTTTCAGTTATATGGTGGCGCCCAGTTTTTATTGGTGGAAGAGAGAACCCAGATACAATGTACCTGGGAAGAGACCACCGACCTTCCGAAAGTAAACTGGGAAACTTTCTCACTTACCAGCAATAGGAACATTCCCCATAACCACAAAATTATATTCTATAGGAAACGTAAAATCTTGTGAATTTCTTTCGATTGATCCCCGTGAATAATCAAATTATTCCTCATATTTAAATTGAAATGGAGGACAAATAACAATAGATGCCATGTAGTAAATTGTGAATAATCTACACATTGGTTACCGATTGATGTTAATCACAAGAACCACCCCACAAACATGAGAAATAAAAGATATCACAAATAATGTTTTACATTATCTTTATTTTGAAAGCAAGATTAATTTTCAACTAAATATTCTTTTCCGTGTATTTTAAGATTTAAAAAAAATATTTTCATCACCGGCAATTGTTTTTCCATTTACAAGCCTGGAACTGTCTCCGAATAATATAAAACTATTATTTTGTATTCTTGATTATCTATTTCTTTCATTTACATTAGAACTAATCGAAAAAGCAAGACGGATATGGATATAGCAGGTTATAAGATCCCTAAAGACATTGACCTCACGTTTGCAATTTATCCGGTACACAGAGATCCTGAATACTGGACAGACCCCGACAAATTTGACCCAGAAAGGTAAAGAATTTAGGTCAACTAGCTAACTTCAATGATTTATTAGAATCACTACAGACCTATCAGCCTTCCTTTAATATATGAAGACTTTTCAGATTTGAAAAATTACCTTTTGTACACGAAAAATTGAGGATGTAACACTGTAACAAATATGGGTGTTGGACCCACGACAAAACACATTTGGCTAATACTCAGTCAACAGGTAACAGGTGTAAGCTGATAATGTAAAACTTATACGGTACCAATTTTGATGCACCAGATGCGCATTTCGACAAATAATGTCTCTTCAGTGATGCTCAACCGAAATGTTTGAAATCCGAAATAACTATGAAGTTTTAGAGCTAAATATAGCCAAAAACAGCGTGCCAAAAAAGTGGAGCCAAATTCGTCCAAGGATAAGAGCTATGCATGAGGGAGATAATCCTTAATTTTGAGATAATATGAATCCCAAAACTCAATCCGTATGAAGGACACTTTATTTACATACTGAAAATATTTTCATATCCTTAATCAGTGGGCACAGAACCTGGAAATGAATGTATTGGTAACCTACCTTTCCAAATGTATTCTTGTTGAAAATGATATGCTTGTTAATATATAGGTATAGCCGGGTCATCTCCAAAAGTTGTCATGAATATCTAACGGTCTTTTAAAAGAGCAAAATTCAAGAGATTGGTGACCGCTCGGGTTCACCAAAATAATCAAAATTATCAGTTTTCATTTCCAAATATTGGTATATGAAATATATAAATAAGGCTTAAAGCAATTGCGAAATTATATATAATATGGGAATGCTTACTCCTCCTGGGGACCTGATCCCACCTCTGGTGTGTCCAGGGATCCGTGTCTGCCCAACTATCTATTTTGTATTGTCTGTTAATATTGGCCATATTACTTAATTCTTTTCATTTGACCTGAAGAACGGACAGGTTCTCCCAAACATTTGACAATCTGGTTGTTTGTGTCGTAGGTCATTTTAGTGCTTTGTATCTATTTACCTATCTTATATGTCTTCTAACAAATTAAACAATCTAATTGTTCGTGTCGTTGGTCATTTTCATATGTACTTGTTTATGTTGTATAGTAATAAGTACCGCTTTAGAAAGATTAAGTAAATTTAAACTTCAGATTTTCTCCTGAAAACAAAGCTAACCGTCATCCGTACGCCTACCTTCCGTTTGGTCACGGACCCAGGAACTGTATAGGACAACGTCTTGCCGCCATGGAGGCTAAATGTGCCATTGCGTACATACTACAACACTATCGTTTTGTTACTTGTGACGAAACTGAGGTACAACCAAGGAAATTGTTTTAAACAATCCTAAAACATATGAACTGGTTTCACTTTATTCGATTTGATTTGTCTTAATCCCCATAGAAAGAAATGTTTTGCATTTATTTTTTCAGGTACCTTTACAGCTGAGTAAAAAATTCTTCTTAAAAGCTCTTAATGGAGTCAAGCTGAAACTGGAGGAAAGATTTTCACAGTGAAAAAGAAACCACGTCACTATTTGTAACTTAACAGTAAACCATGATGTTTTTGTATAATTTTGAAAATAATATTTCTGTGTAGCAGTTATTAATTAATATCATTATAGTTTGTTGGAATCCCCATCGGCAGGAATTGTGCTCTTTTATCAACTGACCATTCATATATTCTCATGTGGCGGAAAATATTCAAAAGCTTCTGCAATAGAAGAAAATAGCTTTTGCTGTGGTCTTCAACTCAACATTCAGCTATATCGACAACATTTTATCTATTAAAATATTAGTTTTCATTCATATTTTCATTCAAATTCTCCCAGTGAACTCGAAAGGATTCCAAATCCACCTACTTTCATATTTTATTGAACATAGATGTTAACGGCAAACTAACATCTCGACTTTATGATAAACGTCTTCAGCTTCGTCAATGCAACTTTCCATATTTATATACCAATATTCCATTATCATATGCCCATCGTGTGTAAATCTCTCTTTATTTTGTATTCCTCATCGAAGTCGAGATTAATGACTATTCGTTATCTTCACATTTCTCAAGTGATTCAATACACAAGAACATGTTCTGTGTATCATCAATTTTTAAATCGAGGCAGGCTACTGACGAACAAGTTGATGTTATAAAGGTTTCAACAGTCTCGTTTAAAATCAACATTTCGCAAATTACATGATCGTTATAACGATCTAGTTTGCCAATACAACCTATCATTGGGGCAAATGCTGCCTGACTTGCTTCATACCATTGTTAGGACGTTCTTTACACACTGATTTTGACTACGGATTACACTATTTATCTTATAAAGATATACGAGGGGTCTGTGTTTGCCCAACTCTATCTTGTATTGGTATAGTAGTTATGAGATTGATCAGCGTTATATTCACCTTTTAATGAGTGTATATTCACAAAACAAATACACATAAGTTTTCATGTTTGGAGAAAATGTTTATCTAATTGAATCCAACATTTTTTGCATATTAAACATTCGTTGTGATATTTTAAGTATATGGACGTTGTCCGTTCTACATGTTCTGATGGTTACAATGAACATATTTCATTCAAAATGCAAGAGAAATCAAAACACTATATTTGAATATATACAGAACATGTCAGTATTCTATGTATAAATGTATGAATAAATGTGATTAAAAGGTATCTCAAAAGGATATTCATGGGGTACATTGATAATAATAACGATAACGATCATCCACCAACAATCAGAAAATTCTGTATTTAATTCATCGTTTCGCAAAATTGTAAAAATACGGAATATTGCATAAATTTCATTATTCTAGATTTCCCGAAATTGACACCATTAGTGGAGGATACGACTCGGTACTCGGATATATTGTATACGCTGTAATCACAGCAACATGAATTGAGCTCAATATAATTTGGAAATAGAGAAAGTGTAGATAATTTACAAAACTGTGCCTCGAAAACGATTGTCCTAGATACCTTGTACACTTATGAAAAGGTGAAGATAACGATTAGTGATCAATCGCATAACTCCTATAAAGAATACAATATTAAAAGTTGGGGAAACACGAATCCCAGGTGGCATCAGGTGCTCCTCCTAGGCACCTGATCTCACTTCTGGTATATTCAGGGGTCTGTGTTTACCCAACTCTCTATTTTGTATTGGTGCCGTATACGTTTTACATTATAGGAGTTATGGGATTGATCAGTGTTCGTTATCTTCACCTTTCATTGCACAGTCTCATATTATTACACACTATCATCCAATTATGCAATGTCATTACACACTGTCTTGTTATCAAGATCAAATTTGTTACGTAATACTTGTATAAGTTTGGATAAGGTACCATTATTGTAGAGGAAGCCACATGCGTTATAACCTTATTCGAGTCTAAATTTGAACAAATGATAAGGACCTTTGTATTTTGCGTTTGAAATCTAGGTATCATTATTCACATAATGAACTGGCATCATGTAAGGATACGCCGGGCACTAATGACGTCATTAGAATAGATTACATTAGATACTCTGTGTCATAATAGTTGGTTTCGATGCTTTGCTACCTACGACAAAATCACCTATTTTAAAAACTACTTTAGTAGGTTATAACATTGCTACTGCGTATATTTAGATGTCACAATTAAAAAGTCGTTGGTGTGTGATTGGCGGTTTATTAAATTTCGCTGTTGATTCTCCTTCAAATTTGATGAAATATATAAGATTGAGGTCTCACGGCGGGTGTGACCGGTCGACAGGGGATTCTTACTCTTCCTAGGCACCTGATCCCACTTCTGGTATATACAGAGGTCCGTATTTGCCCAACTTTCTATTTTGTATTGCTTATAGGAGTTGAGATTGATCACTGTTCGTTATCTTCACCTTTCATACATAAATGTCGATCTAATCAAACATAGAGATAAGTTTGGCATATTTTCATAAAATCAGATAGCACTTTTCAATGAGTATATTTGAATGTATCTTTAACTACAAATTTCCCTATCCATTTCAAAAAGCTCTGAATAGTGAAATGTTTGCGTTTTCACTTATTTAATTAGTTAATTTGGATATGATTAACTGTATTGGCGGTACATAAGGAAATGTGCTACAAGTAATTACTGAATGAATTCCGTGTAGCTCCGCTTCTGTGCTCCAATCCTCCAGTGATTCTTTGATTGTGCGTAAATAAAATTAAATCACTGTTGGGTACTGTTAAAATTATTGTGAACTGTAGACTGTTTTAGTAAGTATCTCTATTGCACCTCGATTTGTCATTGAGCATGCCGTCCCATCACTATCGCATGCATGGATATATTTCAAAGGCGAATTAGATGGCAAAATTATAAATCGTCAACTTTGTTCTGCGGAGTTGATTACACTAGTGCGCATCTAGAGACAAAGCATCCTAGCGAAACAGTTAAAACTCTGGAAAAGAACTCCGTCAATGACATCGTTTGTATCTCTAGAATTCGAAGACTTTTCGGTGCACAGCCTGTGATAGTAAACAGAACCATAGCAAATACCATAGTGAATGACTTTATTCCATTATGAATTGTTGAAGGTAAACAAAATTTAATTCCTCCTAAAGGGGTTCGCACCTGGGATTTGAAGTAATGTTAATTTTGTGTGTGTTTTTATTCCCACATTGAAGGAGAATTAGGAAATTAAAAAGAAAATTGGGATCACAATGCTTGTTATTGAGTCGCAGTGTTCTAAGTGTGAACTTTTTGCATTTGAAATTGACTAAGATTTATTCAATTATACTTTATTTGTCCGTGATGTCAACACAACATAAATCAATCATTACATTAAAAACAAAAAATACATAACCATGTCTCCAACCATTACAGATGTAGCCAGGTGTTGGATCTTGGATCCATCTACTTGTTGTTCAGGTTGTTTTATGTCCTTTGTGTTAGAGATAGAAAGAGTGTATGAGAGAGTGTGTGTGAGTTGCGTTCACATGCCTACTAAAAAACCATTTTTACCTGTCCGCTACATACCTACGCACATCGTCAAGGTTGAAGCACGTAACTTTTGAAGTAATTATATTGTATAGGGTCATGCAGACTGGTAAGATTTATCTAGTATTAACTATACTACATTTTAACACCAAAAACATAACACTAACATACATACATTGCCTGACAGCCAGCCGTGATTGCTGGACGCCCGTAATTTATTGTATTCTAAATACACAATTCGCGGAAAAGCAAGTCGTTTTCCCATATACAACAATTAAGATAACCTTCCAACTCCATATACAGAATATGAGCAATACATAAATAACGATACTTTTAAATATACCTCCAATCCCCTCTATATAGCATCAGGGCCGGCCAGGAAAAAAACTAGAAATAAAACGATGAAAATCGCAAAAAACTCTAGAAAACCTGTGTCCGTTGCCAAGTGCCGCTGGATGCAGGGGTTGTGAACGGACCTCACAACTTATTTGTAAATGTTTAACCTTTGCATGGCATGGATGAAAACATAAGATTTAATTATCTTTTAAGTTTCGTCTATCTCGTGACGAGCGGCGGCTAGAAGTGAATACCTGAATTGCAGTTCGAAAACCTGTTTTTCTAACTCACATTCTATTGGCTAATAATGGATCATTCCATTCTACCTGTACAATATACTGTACCGTCAATACAACATTTTCCCGCTATTACTAACGAAACGCGGGAAAATATAATTATTAAATTAATAGTTCAGAGTTTAATGCTATCCATTTAACATAAGAAATCTTTCCAAGCATAAAGTTAATTTGGTGATATCTAGAGTTAGTGAACTGCATGTAAAGTATGAATGTTAAGTATTTTGTACGAATGTTGTAGGTTTTTTCCATAGAATATAATATTTGAAAACCTAAGAATATTGTCCTGATCTATCGACGGGTTACACAGATTAGAAAAATATTGGAAATAAATACTGACATTTTCACACTTCAGCTACGAAAATATCCATGATATCAAATTTGAGGATTTAAAAGGACATAATAGGAGTAATGTCATTCTAAAATTTCAAATAATTTACAATGTCTTAAACTTTAAAATGGATTTTTTTAAAAATAGTGGTTAGTGATCACATTTTTAAATTATTGGTGAAAATGATCAATTTCTATAAAAAAAAAAATTGTGAGTAAACTAATCTAAAAAACTTTTAAGAATCGTAGTCCTGTTCCAAGTCTGAGCTACATGTACATGTATCATAAATTATAAAACTATAAATTACATGTATAAGAGTATAAAAATAGAAGATATTTTGGATGAACCAAAAACTATAATATCATGCAGATTTAGAACTTTTTACTTAATCAATTAATCAGCCACAAAATATAGTCCCCGCCAAACCCTTTCAAAATTTTGATTGACGCAAAAATTTTCAACTGGATAGGGTTCAGTAGTAGATGTGTGGTATGTGTACACCATTGAGATCAGTATTGATCCAGTGAATATCTAGTTGTAGCTTCCTACACAATTGTGTTCAAAAGCCAGGGAGCTAACTTCCTTAAAATATAGAATTACAATAACAGTGTAAGGAACAACATTTCAACAAGAACCGAATGAGCCAGTAAATGGGATTTCTCATAACATACACACAACGTTAATCCTATTAAATGGTGGGTCGATGATAAAATACTTGTTCCAAATCTGGCAGAGTTACATGTAGCAAAGAAGTATGTATATATATCAAACACAACAACGCCATCTGAAGGACTTCTTTCTACAGCTGGACTCGTAAAAAAACCTGAGAAATCGTTTATCTTCAGCTGTTGTTGATCAAAGAATATTTTTGAACAAAAATGGCAAAATAGATATTAGTTATGGTCCATATTTATGTAGCAATACTCCATTATCACCTGCATATGGTGTTTATATCTCTCAACTGTTAGATTCGATACACAAGAGCTTGTTCTGCTTATGTTCAGTATTTGAATAGAAGCGGGCTACTGACAAACAAGTTGATGGTGCAAGGCTTTCAACAGTCTCGTTCGAAGTCAGCATTTCGCAAATTCTATGGTCGTTATAACGATCTAGTTTGCCAATATAATATATCATTGAGTCAAATGCTGTCTCATGTGTTTCATACAGATTTTTAGGCCGTTCTTGGCACACCGATTTTGATTACGGATAACTCCGTTTACCTGATCAAGATATAGGGCTTACGGCGGGTGTGACCGGTCGACAGGGGGATATTTACTCCTTCTAGGCACCTGATCACACCTCTGGTATATCCAAGAGTCCGTGTTTGCCCAGCTCTCTATTTTATATTGCTTATAGGAGTTATGAGATTGATCACTGTTCGTTATCTTCACCTTTCTGACGGTGGTGAAAGCTTAGAATAAACTTGAGAAATCTGGACTTTGGGATTATTTCTCTCTGAAATCTCGCGCATGTTTCATGCTCTCCTCGGTTTTTTTTATACTTGCTACATTTAATGTTCTGATTAAACATAAACCGATTGGCAATTCAATATTCGATTGCCATCCCTAGTTTTTACGTATTAATATTTCATGCCATATTTATTATATTTTTGTGTCAACTACAAAATCTGAAAAGAATCTGAAAGAATCCTCATACAGGTACCATTGTCAAACTGATTTACACAGTTCATGGTTTCCTGTTAAGCTACCCACAGGTTTGTTCATTGTTTTGATCTTTCCTCTAGTTTCAGTTTAACGCCATTTAAGGGCTTTAATAAGCCTGTTTTAGCTAGCTGCAATGGTATCTGAAAAAAGGATAACTACTGTCATTCATATGGACACAAACGGAACAATATATATAAAGTGCCAACAGTGAAATGTTATTCGAGTTTTGTGTTTCTTGACTTTTATTATATCACTTCTGGTGTATCCAGGGGTCCGTGTTCGCCCAACTATCTATTTTGTATTGCTTGTAGGAGTTATGAGATTGATCACTGTTCGTTATCTTCACCTTGCATATATATATATATATATATATATATATATATATATATATATATATATAAAGCACTAAATAATCACAACTAGGTACTGAAATTTTCGAACCAGCGACGTACGGCACCCACCGCCTAGCAAGATTGTCAAACCAGTGCGTAAGTCCACTGGACCACAACGACTTCCCTTATATATATATATATATATATATATATATATATATATATATATATAACCTGTTGATATGGTTATTATAACAGGTTATTGATTATTGCGTTTCGTCACAAGTAACAAAGCGATAGTGTTGAAGTATGTACACAATGTCACAGTTAACCTCCATGGCGGCGAGACTTTATTTCAATCGGTAAATTTGTTATGTCTCCCCTCCTGCAACCTTGAATTTGGATTATCTTATAGATGTTTATGACCACCAATAAAATACTATTTGGGCTAAAACACTGCTCCTCTATATGAACATGAAAATGTTGAAGATAGAGAGCAGTGTAAAATCTCACAAAGAACACAAAATTAGAAACTTGGGAACACACATGAACGCTGTTGAAATGAGTTACTATGATGACCTAAAACATCTTACCGTTCAGGGTTATACGTGTCGGGGTCCGGCCAGTAATCGGGGTCTCTGTGTACAGCATAAATCGAAAACGACAGGAATATGTCTTTAGGAATCTTATAACCAGCTATGTCCATCTCCGTCTTGCTTTTTCGGTTTAATCTAAGATTTAATAGAGCATTGTAGAATGTCTAAATATAAACTACATTGATAATTGCTAATGATGAATGTAAAGTGATCATTTTTATATAGAGGATAAAGACGATTTCGTGAAGATTAAACATGCATGAATATCAATCACATACTACTGATGATGTGATTAAGAGATAAAAACAGATCATTCACAATTTCATATCAACACTCTTGAAATATTTTTACTTCTTTTAAAAACCAGTAAAATGAAGAGTGAAGATAAGGAACAGTGATTAAACTCATACATGTAAATCTTATAAAGAATACAAAATCAATAGTAGGACAAACACGAACACCTGGGCACACCAGAGGTGGTATCAGGTGCCTAGGAGGAGTAAGCATACCTAGTCGATGGGTCACATCCGCTGTGAGTTCCATATCTCAAGCAGGTAAATGGTTTAATTTGCAGTCAAAACCAGTGTGTAAAGAACTGTCTAACAATTGGTATGAAACACCTGGGCACACCAGAGGTGGTATCAGGTACCTAGGAGGAGTAAGCATACCCAGACGACCGGTCACACCCGCTCTGAACCCTATATCTCGATCAGGTAAATGGTGTAATTTGCAGTCAAAACCAGTGTGTATAGAACGGACTAACAATTGGTATGAAACACGTCAGGAAAAAATTTTACCCAATATTTTGATGCTCTTGGTTTGAGAAACGTTTGGAAATTTCAATATGACGTTTCGCCATCACAATAGTTAATATTTCCGTGAGGTGCAACGACAGGGGCTTGATAGAACATTTACTGGATCCAGCAAAGTATCTATGTTTGTAAAGATAACTGTGAAGTTTAGGAATCCAGTATTGGTACGGTAACTTAAATTCATTCATCTATATGACTGGGATATTAAATGTGTTTAAAATGAAGCATGATTTTGAGGACTTTCATCTTTTGAAAGGGCAATTGGAGTACAATTAGGATTACCAACTGCGGAATTAATGCTAAGTTCGTTTAAAATACAGTTGTAATAATGAGTCTTACAAACAAAAATAATGTTGTTACAAGCTTTGTCAGCTGGAACCAAAACATTTTCATTATGTAACCTATCAAATGTTTTCACCAGTGCTGAAGATAATGAGCCGCGACCAATCTCACAACTCCTATAAAGAATACAAAATTCAGAGGAGGATAAACTAGGACCCTGGTCAAGCTTTTCTGAAGAAAAAAATGAATTCACTCTTTTCTTGTCTCTTCTCGATTATCTTTCTTTGGTAGGTTGCATTGACCTTCATTTTCGATAAACTTTAATCCCTATACTCAAGGATGCTTTGAAGATGGTCCAGTGGTTCTAGAGACAAAGTTGAACGTGTGAGAAGTTTATACGCAACTTACAACGCCGGAGCGTCATGAGTGACCTTAAGTATTTTGATGAGTGTATGCTATTCAAGTATATTTCTGTTCAATACAAAAGATAGGATACCTTACGGCAGGCGGATAGAATCTCAGTGTCTCACTGAATACCCAATCCAGGTAGTCAACCTTCAATATATTGTCATATGTTGGCAGTTCATGAAAATATTCATTATGACAATACGTCTGTGTCATTCAAAGCTTTTGGTGAAAGTTCAATCTTCCACTCATTATTTCTCAGAATGTATTCTCAATGTAATGCAGCGAATATATCATCAAAAACTGAAACAATGATTTAACACCAATTCCTACTTTTCCTAATATTGAGTCGATTTCGTTAATGAGCTTTTCCTGCATTTCTGGATTGATCGCCAAACAGTGCGACATAAATGTCATGGTGTTGGCTGTTGTATCAAACCCCGCAAAGAGAGAGAGGATCGCATTCCCAGTTACTTCGTATTCAGTCAAACCTAATGATATATGATGGAAAATAATGACATCAATTTAAGATAAATGACCATTATCGTTAATCGTTAAATGTCTAAAAATTGCCGGTAAAAAAGATTCAAATGAAGAGAAAGATTTAATGGAGAGAAAGACAAAGAGATAGAGGTAGTTGTGTATTGTTTTACAGCCCATTCGATAATTTTTTAAAAATGTCACTAGTCTTAGAAAAAGTGTCCAAAATTTAGAAATAAATGTGGTGCTCATGCCGTAACGATGAGGGTTATCTATCGTGTGATCATCTACTGCAACATGGAATCTGCTTTGTTATGGTCGTATCCAAAACACCTGTGGATTACACTTCATGTGCCAGAGACTTGGTGAAAGAACAGTCACTATCAATGTCAAAAGTCCTAGCTCTATGAAAAGCCTGTCAGTTCGGCTGGTTCGAGAAAGAGAGACAGGATAGAGACAGAGACATGGAAAGCGATACATTACCTCGTTTGTTCCATTTTTCTGGATCTCCTTCGTAGCTTTGCTCATCCTCTACCTCGTTTTTATTTGTGTCCTTGTGGGCATTAAGCATCAGTTGAAGCAAATCTTTTCTATTCTATTTCACAATGAGTAAGACATATTTAGGCATATTGATATCCATAAACGATTGTTAAAAGTAACAATAAGATGGATAGAGTTTTGATGTCTTATATATCTTTTGCTTTTGTTAAGCATTTATTTAGAAGAATCATTCTTTTGGTATTTTGTATTTTAGAAACTTACCTTATCGCCTTTATCTCTCATTTCGATCGCCTGATGGACTGCCGACTTGAAAAAGTCCATGAGTTTTCTATTATTCAATGGAGATATGTTGAAGTAGTTAAGTATCTCGTCCAGATTTGGAAATATCAGACAAATACAATTCAAGTAGAAAACTAATGTGCGGTTCTATTCACAAATGCTTGATATCTCTATCACTTTTATAAAAATCAATGACACTCACTTATGAAAAGCATAAGAGAAGTAAATCTAAAACTGAACAGTTCTTTGGCATATTTCACAAATGTATTATCGGGGTTTGTTTGAGAATCAGTGTCCATCCCAAATCCAAATGAAGCTGTAACGTCCATGGTGTATCTACCGAATACCCTGTAAATAAACAACAGCATTGGATTCAAAATGTAAGTTAGATGAAGTGTTTATCTTACTTCTCTAATAGTAACTCGGTTGCCTTTCATACATAGCAATTCTTTCATAATATACATGGAAATTATGATTTTGGGAGAGGCCCTACATAGGCTATGCCTGTTGCCCGATCCTATTGAGTTTCTCAATAAAATATGTTTCAATTGTAAAAACAAATTAAATTAAAGTATGATTACGAAGATAAATCAACAATAATAATAGATTTTTAACCACTCTGCCTTCTACTCACTCTTTAAATTCTATAGTGTTTACTTCGTCAGTTTCTTTTTTCAAAACTTTCAACATCTCATACTTCTTTCTTAGGAGTGGATTCATCTACAACATATGGACCTTTATTGTCGCAGTGTTTATTTTTAAAAATGATTTATAGCTCCAAAAATTATCCACAGCAAATTCAAAGGTGATGCACCTTTCTCATTTTCCCACTTGAAAACGTCGGAGGAAGTGTGTTTCTCATAAATCTCCAGTGGTCATCTTCTACAACCGTCAAACCATGTTTCAATTCACTCTTACTTTTAGAGAATGTCTGAAAATATAGAAAGTGAATAGGTAATAATAACGGAAAATTCTTATTCAAATCATCTTACAAAACTTACAAAGAATACAAAGAGAATAGAGCAAACTTTGATCCCTGGAAACACTAGAAACTGGATCGGGTGTCTAGAAAAAGGACGAAAGGTGAACATAACGCTGTGATCAGTCTCATAACTCCTATAAGCAATACAAAATAGATAGTTAAGCAAACACGGACCCCTGGACACACCAGAGGTGGGATCAGGTGCCCAGGAGGAGCAAGCATCCCTTGTCGACTGGTGACACCCGCCGTGAGCCTTATATTTTAATCAGGTAAACATAGTCAATTAGTGTACCAAGAACGGTCTAACAATCGGTATGAAACACGTCAGACAGCATTTGACCCATTGATAGGTTGTATCGGCAAACTAGATCGTTATAATGACCATAGAATTTGCGAAATGCTGACTTTAAACGAGACAGTTGAAACCACTGTACCATCATCAGTAGCCTGCCTCGATTTAAAAACTGACCATACGCAGAACAAGCTTTTGTGTATCGAATCAGTTGAGATATATAAACACCACATGCATACATCCCTGCGAACCGCTCAAACGTACCATCAGTCCTATATCTTGATCTTGGAGTGAAATGTCTCAATAAGATGTCTGTATGTAGAGTGAACTTTCAAACATAAGCATTAATATCATAACGTCGTCTGCGTGTTTGTAGTGTTTCCTTGCATTTGTGTGTGTAACCTTTACACACTGCTTATGATGATACATTTGTGTGTGTGACCTTTACAGACTGTTTATGATGATACATTTGTGTAACCTTTACAGACTGTTTATGATGATACATTTGTGTGTGTAACCTTTACAGACTGTTTATGATGATACATTTGTGTGTGTAACCTTTACAGACTGCTTATGATGATACATTTGTGTGTGTGACCTTTACAGACTGTTTTTGATGATACATTTGTGTAACCTTTACAGACTGTTTATGATGATACATTTGTGTGTGTAACCTTTACAGACTGTTTATGATGATACATTTGTGTAATCTTTACAGACTGTTTATGATGATACATTTGTGTAACCTTTACAGACTGCTTATGATGATACATTTGTGTGTGTGGCCTTTACAGACTGCTTATGATGATACATTTGTGTGTGTAACCTTTACAGACTGTTTATGATGATGCATTTGTGTGTGTAACCTTTACAGACTGCTTATGATGATACATTTGTGTGTGTAACCTTTACAGACTGTTTATGATGATACATTTGTGTGTGTGACCTTTACAGACTGTTTATGATGATACATTTGTGTGTGTAACCTTTACAGACTGTTTATGATGATACATTTGTGTGTGTAACCTTTACAGACTGCTTATGATGATACATTTGTGTGTGTAACCTTTACAGACTGTTTATGATGATACATTTGTGTATGTAACCTTTACAGACTGTTTATGATGATACATTTGTGTGTGTAACCTTTACAGACTGCTTATGATGATACATTTGTGTGTGTAACCTTTACAGACTGTTTATGATGATACATTTGTGTATGTAACCTTTACAGACTGTTTATGATGATACATTTGTGTGTGTAACCTTTACAGGCTGCTTATGATGATACATTTTTTATTGCTATTTGTGTACTGTTTTACTTCCTGTTTCACTCATATAAAGACATGACCAGCTTCGGTAAAGTGCCATAAATTTTGATGAAATGACGACACTAAGGGCAGCATTGAGAGTTCTTTATCATGCCAAAGTCTTCCTGGACATGCGACCACCGTTGTTTAGATCATATCCGAAAGATTAGTGATGTTCACGTCCAATGCCGTGCTCTGTTCGAATGAACCGTCACCACTTAAACGTCATTGGAACCGGAACGCCCCAATCACTGGGCTCTAGCACCCACTTGTGTCCAAACATATTCAATATTGAGTAAATTCAAACAACTTGATGCTTACAAATCTGTTTGGAGCCTTGGAAAAGTCTTTCACCAAAATGGTTTTTATGATATCTGGGTCTGCTATCAGGAGTGATGGGAAATCTCCCAGATAGGTTCTACAATGAAAGTATCATAGAAATCCCGTTATGATTCTGTTTAGTATAATTATATCCATAAACCATCGCACCTCACGCACTCTCAATTCCGGGAAACGTTTGGATTGCCTGTGTAACTGGGTATCCGACATGAAGGGAAAATTTGGTTTAGGAATTTAGAAAAGTTTATTAGATCACATGTAAAAGTAAATCCTTTTGAATAAAATCGTGAAATTAGCAACAAAATGGTATAGAAATGCAGTAAAAATGTAACCAAATATAAGTTCATAGTTTATTGCATACATTACAAGTCAATAGGCCAGTTATAATACACATTCTAAAACAGCATGTCCACAACATGTCGTGTGTAGAACAGTACATGCACAACACAAAACAAACATAAAACCTAACTTGACATGAGGTGTAGATATTTCACTTGGATTAATTAAAGCCACAAGTCAGTCATTATATAATGCTTGAGCGATTGGGGTGAAGTGGTCTGTCATCACGAATTGTGTATCTGCCATCACTTTCAATTATTTCCCTGACTTTTGAGACATTTGCCTTGCCTGTTACAGTCACTGATCAGCCAGAGTTTGCTGCATCTTTGACGGACTCTGTACCAGACACAAATGTCTTTCTCCACCTTCGAACTGTCTCATAAGATACCTTATCAGACCCATAAACTTCCCCCAATTAAGTAAAAAAAAATCTCCACTACCGAATGACCGAGTTTTGTGTGAACTTTCATATAAGCTCGAATTTCTTCAACATTCTCAACCCGTTTCCCAACCATTTTTACAACAGTGGTCAACGACTGACTCTATTGAAATTACTATAAGTTTAAAACTATGTGGCGCTGAAGGCTCGTGTTTATACTTTTGGAAAGGTATTGAATAGAGCTATTGAGAGTATCATCAACCACGAAATCGTGCAAAGCGTTATCGCGCTGTGGTACAATACACATTACATATCGAACAGCTGAACCAGTTCTGATGTACCGATATTTACTAATGGCGATCTTTGATATAGTACATACGAGTCAAACATTTGGCGATACCAAGACCGTGTCCGCAATTCTTTTTAATCGGGTTCGGTGTGCTCCTTTCCATCGTTTTCTTTTAAGGAGGTATGCTACACCAGAGAAATTTGATGTATATGAAAAGTGGAGGATATGTATAACAATGTTTTGAAGTTGAAATTTTTCAAATCTGCTTTATTTTTCAAAAAATACAGTTTTAGTATAAGGTAATATGGAGGGAAAAAAATAAAACCCCTGCTGGACTTGAACTTGCGGCCTACAGTTTAGCAGTCGGTATACAAACTTTACTGAGCTACTCGTCTATGTATTTAATTTGAAAAGGAAAAGTCAAATATTGCTCATATTGATTTTTTCCTCCCTGTTTTTAAAGGAAGTCAGCCATTATGACGTTGTAGAGTACATCCTTAACACATAGTGTTTGTAAAAGAGGATAGATAGAAGCGAGGGCATACTTAACAACTTTGCCGTAGGTCTTCATCAACTTCATGTCCAGTCCATACAATCCCTATAATGAAGAGAGTCGAATATCAGTAGAAGTTTTGTTGCATGAACTTCCATACACCTTATATACATCCATTAGACTTTATATCAATTTTGAAATATACCATTAAGAACACTGCGAAATCTTGTTTATCCCTGGGTCATTTGTTATATACTTTTGCAAATCAAGGCAAATTAATTTCTCTGTATCATACGCAGAAGATCGTCATTTCAGTATGTTTGTTTTTAAAACTGTTTTTATTGTGTTTATCCAAATAATTTGATATCTTTCCTTCAAAATATGTCTCACTATTTTACTTTATCTTACTATGTCGTTATTAGTAGCGTCTACTTTGAGGTAGAATTCAATATTTTCAAGCTTGAATCGTAAAATACCTAAAATACTTACACGTAAACATTGATCAATAGAAATACAACGAGTAAAATCCAGTTTGGACTTTATATCAATTAAATTTATATTTCTAATTTGAGATATAGGGCTGTGATCAATTAAGTATAATTAATAACTCTAAACCACCTGGACCTGATGGTATACATGTATATCCAAGAGTATTGAAAGTATCTACTTCAATAAAGAAACCTCCAGCTAAACTCTTCAATATATTATAAAATTTAAAAAGTTCTTAAATGTATGGAAAGTAGCCCATATCTCACCTGTTTTCAAAAATAAAGGTAGTGCTCAAGGAGTATCTAATTATAGACCAATATCACAAACAAGTGTCTTGTGTAAAATAATGGAAAAAATATTATTTAAACATTTACATAATTGTATGACTGACCATGACATAATTGATAAATATCAATCTGGCTCTCACCCTGGTGATTCAACTGTAAACCAATTGGTAGAAGTTTATAACACTATAATTTTTACCCACTGTGAAGTAAAATTTAGTTGATAACATATGACTTTTTGCTGATTATACCTCTTTATATGCAATTATAGACAATGACAATGATATTACAAATGTTACAAAGTCACTTACAAATGATTAGAACATATAGATGATTTTTCTAAGAAATGGCTTGTTGAATTCAATCCAAACAAAACTGTAAATATTAATTTTTCAGAAAAAACAGCGTTTATCCGTATGTTAGATTCAGTAAACAGCGTTTATCCGTATGTTAGATTCAAAAAACAGCGTTTATCCGTATGTTAGATCCAGTAAACATGGACCAGAAATTGTTCAAGATAAATCTCATACCCACTTTGGTCTCCAATTTCAGAATGATGCTATGTGGACATCCCATATACTTTCAATTCATGAAAAGGCTACAAAAGGATTAAATATTCATCGAATGCTAGAATATAAGGTTAACGGTAAAACACTGATTAAGATATGTTTCGCATTTATTAGACCTGTGCTTGAATATTCTGATGTTGTTTGGGATAATTGCTCAGAAAGAGACTCTAAATTATTAGAAGACATCAAGTCGAAGCAGCCAGAATAATTACAGGATTAATGTAACTCCCCTCGTTCAAAGCTGTTTGATGAACTAGGATGGGATCTCTTACAAACAAGGAGAAAAATTCATAAACTGCTATTGTTTTTTAAAAAAATTTAATGGTTATTCACCTCAATATTTGTAAGATTTGAGAGAACCCTTTCGTTCACCAACTCATATTTACAATCTTCGAACTGGTTTACAATTTTGAATTCCTCATATTATTTATTATTTACGGTATTTATATAGCGCATTATATAATTTTTTTTTAAAAATACTCTAAGCGCTTTACATTAAAATAACAATAAACTACAATTAAAAATTGAACATATCTGAAACAGTGTTAAAAAAAATATTCGTTTCATCAAAAGAATATGAATTCTAGCACTGGCTTACACAAAATCATGATTAAACTACAGAAAATACATACAAAAAGGTTTCATAAAAAAGAATATTAATACTGTCACTGGAAATGGCTTACATAAAATCGTGATAAGCAAGTCTGAAGAAGTAAGTTTTTTAATTTTTCTTGAAAAGTTCGAAAGAATTTTCTTTGCGGATGTAACTTGGAATGTTATTCTAGAGTGTGGCGGTTGCTTTGTCATACCTTCCGTCGCCATACGTTTTGGTCTTAACTCTTGGTGTTTGAATAAGCATGGCGTTTTCGGATCATAAAGAACTTGATGGATTGTATGGACTGACCAGTTCTTCAAGGTAGACAGGTTCAAGACCGTGGAGAGCTTTAAATGTGTACATTATCAGTTTGTACTGAACCCTGTAATGTACTGGAAGCCAATGGAGTTTCACTAAAACTGGTGTTATGTGCTCATTTTCCTTAGTTCTGGTAATCAGCCGTGCTGCTGAATTCTGCACACGCTGTAACTTTGACACTATGTCAGAATTAACACAATAGAAAAGGGCGTTTCCATAGTCTAAACGCGAAGTCACTAGCGAACTGACCAAAGTCTTGCAGGCGTCTTCAGTAATGAATGGTCTTATGCGTCCAATGTTTCGGATCTGAAAAAAAGCATGCCTTTGATATAGCAGTTGCTTGTTTTCGCATGCTTAGTGTTCTGTCAAAAAATACACCCAGGTAAGATTGTTAATGTTATTTTTCAATAATCTTTATATTTATAAGTCTTTGAATCTTTAATAAAAGCATTGCATTGTATATAAAATGTTTGTTTTGTTTTAATTTGTGGTTGATAATATCTCAGATTTTAAACATTTTATTCAATAAATAGAGAATTGGTTTGCATAACCTTTGCTGAATGATTTGTAAATTTCAGGAGCACAATATATATCACTGATATTAAAGTGTGACTGTGTGTACATAGCCTTGATTCAATTATGTCATATTTTAGAGAAGAGTAGGCTATTCATGTTAATAAGTTTCTGGAGGTTTCCACACTGCATAAACCTAGATTGTGAAGTAGTTTAAGTAGTGCGGAAACCTTGCGTAAACCTAGGGTGGCGACTAGTTTCAGTAGCGCGAAAACAGTGCAGAAACCTTAGGTTTCCGCTACGTAAACCACCTGGAATCGGGGACGGCCTAAGTTTCCGCACGTAAACTTGAAGTTTCCAAACTGAAACCTTGCGTAAAGCATTTGTTTTCTTAAGTTTCCGCACCATGGAAACCATAATTTTCATGCAGTGATCTATTTAGATTTCTGATATGTGACCAGGGAAAAGTCACTATTCTGCGGTGTGACTAGGGGAAAGGGTCACACCCCAGAAGTCTGACTATATATAGAGACTTTCCCTCTCACATCCCGGAAATCTGACAATAGTGACCTTTCCCCCTAGTTACACCCCGGAAATCTGACAATAGTGACCTTTCCCCCTAGTTACACCCCGGAAATCTGGCTAAAGTAATGAACGGTGAAATAAGAGTTCTAGAAACCTTGAAGACATTGTATGAATGGTGACTTAGTGTTGTAGAAACCTTGAAGACATTGTATGAATGGTGACTAAGTGTTGTAGAAACCTTGAAGACATTGTATGAATAGTGACTAAGTGTTGTAGAAACCTTGAAGACATCGTATGAATAGTGACTAAGTGTTGTAGAAACCTTGAAGACATTGTATGAATAGTGACTAAGTGTTGTAGAAACCTTGAAGACATTGTATGAATGGTGACTTAGTGTTGTAGAAACCTTGAAGACATTGTATGAATAGTGACTAAGTGTTGTAGAAACCTTGAAGACATTGTATGAATAGTGACTAAGTGTTGTAGAAACCTTGAAGACATTGTATGAATAGTGACTAAGTGTTGTAGAAACCTTGAAGACATTGTATGAATGGTGACTAAGTGTTGATGACACCTTGAAGATATTTTATGAATGATGACTAAGTGTTGTAGACACCTTGAAGATATTTTATGAATGGTGAGTTAGTGTTTTAGACACATTGAAGACGTTGTATAAATTGTGACTTAGTGTGATTTATGTTATGAGTGTCACCAAAATGGCCACTGCTTCCATTTTTATCTTGAAGACATTGTATGAATGATGATTTAGTATTGTAGACACCTTAAAGACATGGTGTTAGTGGTGACTAAGTGCTCTAGACACCTTAGAGACATTGTATGAATTTTTCACTCATATGTAGACTTCACTGTTAGTGGTGAAGGTCTGCAAAATTTAGACCTATGCTCAGCGCTTATGGCAGGGAGGAGTCTTTATTGTGCCACACCTGCTGTGACACAGGGCCTCAGTTGTTGCGGTTTCATCCCATTTAGTCGCCTCTTATGACAAGCAAGAGGTACTGAGGACCTATCTAACCCGGATCCCCACAGGATCAAAGTAATGTAGCAGTGTTACAGTCTCTTTGTCATGAGACTCTCACAACATAGCAATATTCAGTGATTGCCATTCTTAATAAATCTGAAGACAAACATTCTGTCCATCTTACAGATTTATTGTTGTAATCATTGAATATTGTTATGTTGTGAGGGTCTCATGGCAAAGGAACTGTATCAATACTTCCTTTGCTTGTAGTGTTTACAAACTGTAAAAGTTTGCTGTCAGTGATTTGAACAAAATCTAAGTCACATGTTGAATTTGTGTCCAGGGTGGTAGAAGTCAATGCTACATGAGCTAACATCAGCCAAGTTAATGTCATGTTGTGATTTTGATTCAACAAACTCAAAGTCACATCTATGACAACCAGAAGTCAAGGTCACATCTATGACAACCAGAAGTCAAGGTCACATCTATGACAACCAGAAGCTGTAAGGTTTGTGGGTATATTAACAAGTTTTGTTTCCAGCTCTGTTGGGAAAAGACTAAGATGTAATAATAATTTTTTTGGACTTTGATTTGATCCACTTCATTTTCAGCCAAATAGAATATATCTAGACTCTCTCCTCCCCATCGCAAAGAATATCCTCTCTCTCCTCCTTCCCCTCACAAAGAATATTCTTTCTCCTCCTTCCCCTCACAAAGAATATCCTCTCTCCTCCTTCCCCTCACAAAGAATATCCTCTCTCCTCCTTCCCCTCACAAAGAATATTCTTTCTCCTCCCCCTTCGCAAAGAATATCCTCTCTCCTCCTCCCCCTCACAGAGAATATTCTTTCTCCTCCCACTCACAGAGAATATCCTCCCTCCTCCCACTCACAGAGAATATTCTTTCTCCTCCTTTCCCTCACAAAGAATATCTTCTCTCCTCCTAACCCTCACAAAGAATATCCTGTCTCCTCCTCCCCCTCACAAAAAATATTCTCTCTCCTCCTTCCCCTCAAAAAGAATATCCTCTCTCCTCCTTCCCCTCACAAAGATAATCCTCTCTCCTCCTCCCCCTCACAAAGAATATTCTTTCTCCTCCCCCTTCACAAAGAATATCCTCTCTCCTCCTTCCCCTCACAAAGAATATCCTCTCTCCTCCTTCCCCTCGCAAAGATAATCCTCTCTCCTTCCCCTCACAGAGATAATCCTCTCTCCTCCCCCTCACAGAGATAATCCTCTCTCCTCCTTCCCCTCACAAAGATAATCCTCTCTCCTCCCCCTTCACAAAGAATTTCCTCTCTCCTCCTTCCCCTCACAAAGAATATTGTTTCTCCTCTCCCTCACAAAGAATATCCTCTCTCCTCCTTCCCCTCACAAAGAATATCCTCTTTCCTCCTTCCCCTCACAAAGAATATCCTCTCTCCTCCTTCCCCTTCACAAAGAATATCCTCTCTCCTCCTTCCCCTTGCAAAGATAATCCTCTCTCTTCCCCCTCACAGAGATAATCCTCTCTCCTCCTTCCCCTCACAAAGATAATCCTCTCTCCTCCCCCTTCACAAAGAATTTCCTCTCTCCTCCTTCCCCTCACAAAGAATATTGTTTCTCCTCTCCCTCACAAAGAATATCCTCTCTCCTCCTCCCCCTCACAAAGAATATCCTCTCTCCTCCTCCCCCTCACAAAGAATATACTCTCCCCCCCCCCCCCCTCACAAAGAATATCCTCTCCTCCTCACAATATCCTCTCTCCTCCTCCCCCTCACAATATCCTCTCTCCTCCTCCCCCTCACAGAGAATATCCTCTCTCCTCCCCCTTCACAATATTCTCTCTCCTCCCCCTCAAAAGAATATCCTCTCTCCTCCTCACAAAAAATATCCTCACTGGTCATCGCATCAAATCATCCTCTCATAAGGTGAATAAATTAATTACAAACAATATCAATATAATCCTGTATTTACATTACATATGTTCCACTTAGAAATGAGATCAACAGATAACATACACTCTATAAAAATACATCAAGAAATACTTTTATCATATATCATATATCAAAGCAACTATGGATTCATTCTCATCAAGTTATAGACAAATGGAATGCTTTACAGAAAACAACCTGATTAATCTTCACAACCAACGGATGAAAATCTGAAAGATCAGATTAGAGTTTCACATTATGCTCATCTACATCATATATCAAACAAATTCAATAAAACATAAACATTTTCTGCTTTACTGATTTTAAAAAAGAACACGTCTACATAAAATGTAAATACAAGTAAATACATATATAAAAGCTTCAGTATTGCATGTAGCTTAACCATGGGAAAATATATCACCTCAAGTTATACAATGAAAGAAAACATAAGTAATCTGATTATTGTAGAAAATGAAACTGAAAGCCCTGTGAAAAGGAACTAATTGGTTAGTGAACATTTCTTAGAATGGAAGAACAATTGTTCTGGAATGTCATATTTATCATCTTCTTGCTACTGGGCATATTTACCAAAGTGACATGACAAATGATAATGAACCCAACACATCATATGTCGTAGTGACTCACTCACTACATCACATGGTGTACAGATACAACACAGCGCTCCTCCAGAAGTCATACTCACAAAATGTCCTGATCATTCACAATACATATCAGAAAAAATGGAATATTAATAAGACCACCCAACACACACGATGCATAAAACTCGAAGGATTAGAAATAGACGACCTACATTTCATGGCCCTAACATGATTAGGGTGTGTGTAGCAGATCTTTTTGTGATAATTTAGACATTCAAAATATTAAATCAGACAAAAAGGGACCAGTTAGAAAATGCTGTGCACTTTAAAGGGAGGACTTCACTACAATGACTGGATTTTCCCTTTTCTGAACCAAAACACTTTAATGACATTGAATCAAAATGCCTGCTTTATGACATCGGTAATACAGTTCATCATTTGTGTTATAAGAAGCCTCCATGTTTCACATGAAGCTCATCAAACACAGCTGCACGATTGCTGTCCTCTAGCTTCACTATAAATGGGTTGACCTCATTTCCGACGGACCTGGGGATTTCGAGTTTAAGCTCTGCCTTTACATCGTTCATTGGCATGACACTTTCCAGCGTGTGACATTCGTGAAGAACCATCACCTGGAAGATGACCTCTACCCCGGTATCCACCACAGAGAACCTAAAGCAAGCAGAAGTCCCGGGAGTAAAGCGCATGCTCTTCTGAAACGTTTGGTCAAGGTGACTCGACATGATCTTCATCTGGCCATCCAGTCCTAGAAAACACTGTATGCCTACAATGTTCTCAAAATCTGTGTAGGCAGTCGATCGCACGTATATGCTCATGCCAGTCTCATTGGGAACTACATCTCGGTTTTTTCTGTTCAAAAACTGGACTCGACCATTGAGAGAGAGCAGTTTTGAAGGTTTATATTTAGATTTTGTCAGCACATACACAGCACGACTCTGTAAAACCAAAGCTTCTTCACTAGGCAGAATGGAATGATGTTCTATGTATAGACCCATTTTTAGCCACGCCTCTGGGCGGAACAGAACAGTATCTCTCTGTTTAGCATAAGGACTTAGCTTAGGACTGGATTTGTTTCTGTTCATCTTGAGGTAAGCTTTCAGGTCTTTGTCATGAATGTCCCAATAGGATTTCTCCGGAGCAAACCGGTACGCTATGTGCATCAGATCCTCGGGCGCAGTTCTCTCCCCTTCTTCCTGCCAGATGAACACACTTGCTTTCGTGTTATCTGTCAACCATTTTATCTGAGGGACAGAGTTTCGAATCAGTGAGGATCGGACAGATATGACGATAGGCTGGTCTAGTTCTGCATCCTTAATAGCCTGATACATGTCCATGACATTGTCCCACGAGTAGCCACTCAAACTGAGGTCAGTGTGAGTTCCGGTTGTCCATCCCAAGGACATGGTACATTTTGGAAACAATCGCTGGACATGCTTGATGTACCTGTTCATGTCCATTCTTGGTTTGGAGCCATGAGGTCCTTTCAATATGTCAGCATGCAGCCAAACTGGCCTGAAAAGCTACAAACACAACACAACATATGTAAAGAGACAATGCACACACATCTAAATGTTCCTACAATTTGTCAAGAATAACATCTCAATAACAAAATGCATATAAATCATTTACAAACGTCAACATTCCCAGAGTGAATATAATTTTCATTTGTAATTACATTCAGTGTTTGAATGAATCACCTTTCTCTGACAAGTAATTACAATCAGTGTTTTAATTAATTGCCCTCTCTGATTAGTAATTACAATCAGTGTTTTAATCAAACCCTCTCTGATTCGTAATTATATTCAGTGTTTGAATTAATCACCTTTCTCTGACTAGTAATTACAATCAGTGTTTTAATTAATCACCCTCTCTAATTAGTAATTACAATCAGCATTTTAATTAATCACCCTCTCTGATTAGTAATTATATTCAGTGTTTGAATTAATCACCCCTCTCTTGGAATCCTTTAATTTCTGCAGTGTTATCTCCACGGCATCGTTGGACTGGAATGAGATTTTGATCCCCTTGTGATCAGTCTGTCTGACCTCTGTTAGCCAGATGTCCAAGGTCAGTTCACTGTTGGTTTCTGGTAGTCGGGCCATAACCGGAGTGAGGCTCTGATGGTCTGTGTCCTGTCCCTTCAATAAAACATCGCCCTGTATCATGTCTGCTTCAACTGGACCTACAATACACAGAGAGAAATGTGTCACTTGGATCTACAACACACAGAGAAATGTGTCACCTAGAGAAATGTGTCACCTAGATCTACAACACACAGAGAAATGTGTCACTTAGATCTACAACACACAGAGAAATGTGTCACCTAGAGAAATGTGTCACCTAGATCTACAACACACAGAGAAATGTGTCACTTAGATCTACAACACACAGAGAAATGTGTCACCTAGACCTACAACACACAGAGAAATATGTCACCTAGATCTACAACACACAGAGAAATATGTCACCTAGATCTAGAACACACAGAGAAATGTGTCACCTAGACCTACAACACACAGAGAAATATGTCACCTAGATCTACAACACACAGAGAAATATGTCACCTAGATCTACAACACACAGAGAAATGTGTCACCTAGACCTACAACACAGAGAAATATATCACCTTTATCTACAACACACAGAGAAATATGTCACCTAGATCTAGAACACACAGAGAAATGTGTCACCTAGACCTACAACACACAGAGAAATATGTCACCTAGATCTACAACACACAGAGAAATGTGTCACCTAGACCTACAACACAGAGAAATATATCACCTTTATCTACAACACACAGAGAAATATGTCACCTTTATCTACAACACACAGAGAAATGTGTCACCTAGATCTACAACACACAGAGAAATATGTCACCTAGATCTACAACACACAGAGAAATGTGTTACCTAGATCTACAACACACAGAGAAATGTGTCACCTAACCTACAACACACAGAGAAATATGTCACCTAGATCTACAACACACAGAGAAATATGTCACCTAGATCTACAACACACAGAGAAATATGTCACCTAGATCTACAACACACAGAGAAATGTCACTTAGATCTACAACACATAGAGAAATATGTCATATAGATCTACAACACACACAGAAATGTGTCACTTAGATCTACAACACACAGAGAAATGTGTCACCTAGATCTACAACACAGAGAAATGTGTCACCTAGATCTACAACACACAGAGAAATGTGTCACCTAGATCTACAACACACAGAGACATATGTCACCTAGATCTACAACACACAGAGAAATATGTCACCTAGACCTACAACACACAGAGAAATATGTCACCTAGATCTACAACACACAGAGAAATATGTCACCTAGATCTAGAACACACAGAGAAATGTGTCACCTAGACCTACAACACACAAAGAAATGTGTCACTTAGACCTACAACACACAGAGAAATATGTCACCTAGATCTACAACACACAGAGAAATGTCACTTAGATCTACAACACATAGAGAAATATGTCATATAGATCTACAACACACACAGAAATGTGTCACTTAGATCTACAACACACAGAGAAATGTGTCACCTAGATCTACAACACAGAGAAATGTGTCACCTAGATCTACAACACACAGAGAAATGTGTCACCTAGATCTACAACACAAAGAGACATATGTCACCTAGATCTACAACACACAGAGAAATATGTCACCTAGACCTACAACACACAGAGAAATATGTCACCTAGATCTACAACACACAGAGAAATATGTCACCTAGATCTAGAACACACAGAGAAATGTGTCACCTAGACCTACAACACACAGAAAAATGTGTCACCTAGATCTAGAACACACAAAGAAATGTGTCACCTTTATCTAGAACACACAGAGAAATGTCACCTAGACCTACAACACACAGAAAAATGTGTCACCTAGATCTACAACACACAGAGAAATGTGTCATATAGATCTACAACACACAGAGAAATGTGTCACCTTGATCTACAACACACAGAGAAATGTGTCACCTAAATCTACAACACACAGAGAAATGTGTCACCTTGATCTACAACACACAGAGAAATGTGTCACGTAGACTAAACAGAAACTAGAAAACCAGACTAAACAGAAACTAGACTACCAGGCTAAACAGAAACTAGACTATCAGACTAAACAGAAACTAGACTATCAGACTAAACAGAAACTAGACTTCCAAACTAAACAGAAACTAGTCTACCAGACTAAACAGAAACTAGACTGCCAGACTAAACAGAAACTAGACTGCCAGACTGAACAGAAACTAGAATGCCAGACTAAACAGAAACTAGACTACCAGACTAAACAGAAACTACCAGTATATTACCATTGAGGGCGATGTCTAAGGCCCTCTTACTGTTGACGTGCCGAGCCCATATGATGTTGTTCCCATCTTCGTTGGCATGTGGAAAGAAGATCATGGGGCTGATATCTGGACCCACTTCCAACATAGGGATTTTCCTTCTCAGAAACCAAGGAATAAAACCTTAAAAAAAACATAGTTACCACATTTAGTTCCTAACATACACCTGTTAATTATCACAAGTTTAAAAGCAAGCAGAATAAATAAACCAGTAATTTTTATTTGGACTCTGTGTGTACTGGTCATACTATCATTCTCTTAGCTGTAGCTCTCCAAGATCAGAAATCTGTCCCAATATTTTCTCAGAGAGCTACAGTTCTGCAGCTATCATTCTCTATACTATAGTGTGCAATATATATGTATTGATAAAACTGGCCTATGCTTTCATTTTAAAAATCTTATTTCCCACAGAAATTCCCTTTCCGAACAATTTTCAAAACACCAATGTAATAGCACATACCCTCTTAAGGTCGATCGATCCTCATGTGATGTCATAGGTTTTTGCAAAAATCTTAATAATTTAAACTTTGTGCCTGATAGAAATATATCTTTCTGAGGAATTTTAAACTATTGATACTGAAAAAGTTTATATTTTCCATAGATAATCAATTATTTATGATTTTAAAAATGTTGACAAGGGCAATAACTCCTATGCTGGAATTTCCTCTACTGGATGTCTATTATACATTGGTTTCCCTAATATTCACAATTAATCTATACATATTTATGAATTAGCAGTTTTTTAAAACTGTTGATATTTAAATTTTGTCATTTGAACAAGTTTTTATCTATTTTTATTATTCTGTTTAACGAAAATGTGTGATTTTCTGATGTTGATGTATACTTCTGTTTTTGTATGTCTGACATCTTTAAAAAGGTGGCAACATATATATTTTCTTTGGTTATTAATTAAATTAAACTATATTGAGTGGAAATTAATAAAGTTTTTCCATTTTTAACCATTAATATTGATAAGTCACATGAGGATGGAGCTACCTTAATCATAATGTGGTTATAGACAAGTAAATATCATGGCATAAATGTGTACATATATAATGACCCAGATTGAGCCATCAACACCTTTACTTGAGTGTTGCTCAGTTCAAACTAAGTCTATAACATTTACATCAGGGGATAACAATGATTCAAGATGTGGAGGAAATGTCAGAGTCTGCTCAAATAATCAAAAAATTAGAATGATTTTACATTAACGTCAACAGTAAATCTGTTCTTTTTACGTTTTAAACTTTATACTTGAATCAAAACAAATCGCAGCAGCCTGTGAATAAAATTGAATCTACATTACATGAAGTTGGTGGAAAAATAATTTGTCATTGTGTACACTTGTGGTTCTGGAGAAGATGACTATAGAATAATTTCACTGTGTATGTATTCCTACGTAAAAATTAAAATGTTATTGTGGTCCTGGTATCCTCGTATGATGGTATGTGCATGCACTATAACAGAGGGATGCTTGCATATCTAATTTAGCATTACATGGATGTGTCCTGATTCCCTATATTGTAAGATTGGGTTCTTCCCAGTATGAAAGCCTTGAGAGATTGTCTATCTTATATACGCTGTTTTGTTGTTCATCACTTTATTATTTTTTACATTTCATACTGTGTAACATCTTAACCTTTTTAATTAATCAAATCTTTTTTATCTTTTAATTTGCACATTTTACATAGAGGGAACTAACTCCATTTGAATTTCTCTTTCATTATAGCACCCAGTCCTGTCCTGGCTAGGAGGGGAAGGCTCACTCTAAGCCAGGCTTTCGGGGGGGAGTCTCATTATGGGGGAAGGCTCACTCTAGAGCCAGGCTTCCGGGGGGGGGGGGGGGGGGGGGGTCTCATTATGGGGGGAAGGCTCACTCTACAACACCGGCATGCAGCCATATTTATAAAAGCAGACGACATTTTGAGTACATACTTTAAATCTCAAGTAGGATATAGAGCTTACTCGAGATTTAACCATGGCATACTCCATATGGAGTATGTGTTCCTTACTCAAAAGTTTTATAACCCGCATTTCGAGTATGTGCTCCGGCTTGAAATTTCGAGAAAACTTTCGAGCCTGATTTGGAGTCGGAGCTTGATCCAGTTTTTATAACCTAAAATTATTTGGAGCCATACTCAAAATCTTTTTTTCGAGCTAGAGTTGGAGCTGGAACCTGAGCCAACTTTTATAACCTCCAAGTCTGGTCCAGAGCAAATGCATGTCTCCCTTTCCCTGTCAGGTTGTTTTAAATCTATGTTTGCTCCAACAATAGTTAGCTGTAGATATTATAAAGTGATTGCAAAAAATATCTAAATCCCCTCAATACGTTGAACAGGAAGACTGATTACCAGACAGATAGATAACAGATGTAGCATGAGAGGTGAAGATAACAAACAGTATAAGCATGTGATGCCTGTGATCAAATTCCACACCGATAATACAGAAGTAACATGATATCAGTGATCAAAGTCCACACAGACATATACTATCGTGGATATTGGTCACGGAGGACAGCCGCTCCTACTGTCTGTAATCAGGTAATGTTTTAAGATCGATTCAGAATCATTTCATTTTTTATGTAAATAAGACTTTAACATTATTTAATGCTTCTATCAATGCTGTGTAATTGTATTACAGAGAGAAAAAATTTAAAAAATATCAAAAATTGTTTTGAATTTGAAACAATGTCAAAACAATACACATAGGAATACAAATTCCTTGTTAACCCCTGTTAATCCTTGCTAATTATTGGAATCCATGTTATTTGTTTGTGTGGACATTTGTAGAAACTCTTCTTATAACATCTAGTTTCTTTATCCAGTTGATATTTA